>NC_056725.1:1360611689-1360724189 GCF_019279795.1 Protopterus annectens
TCTCCCTGGGCTTCCACTGAAAATAGGCTCTGTCTCAGTTGGATTTTCCCGGTAAATAAAAGTTAACTATACAGCTACATACGTAACCTAAAGGGTAGGACCCAACCATGTGCAGAGCTAGTGGCCAGTGGTATCACACATACACTGACCCCACAGAGATAGCCAACCTGCTAGTAGATAGGGTTGGTGAAAATTTCATTCCCTTATCCCCTAATAACTTACAACAAACCACCCCACCCTACATATCTGAAGAGCAGGTTCTCAAAGCCTTGTCCAAGGCAAAAAACACAGCCTCTGTGGGGCCAGATGACATCCCAGGCTGTCTTTTAAACAGGCTAAAATATGAACTAGCATCATCACTAAGTACCCTTTTCAATCATAGCTTAACCACAGGTTTTGTTCCTGCAGAATGGAAGACAGCAACAGTTATTCCCCTTCACAAAAGTGGCCTAGCAACAGACCCAGGGGAATTACATACCCATAAGGCTGACCAGCCTCATCTATAAGGCCATGGAACGTATCATTATGGACCTCATAAATAAAGACATGTGACCTTCAAACCCTGCATCCTTCCTAATTAAGCTTTGTGAAGGGCAGATCCTACTTGTTAAATCTGGTGGATTTCTTTGAAAATGTGACCAGGGCCATTGACAAAGCCAAATCTGTGCACACAAAATACCTCAACCTAGCAAAGGCTTTCTACACAATCCCACATTCTGGCATTGCCAATAAACTTAGCAAACTGACTGTAAACCCCTTTGTTGTAAGATGGGTTGTCAACTGGCTCACAAACTGGACACACACTATCAAAGTGGGTGACTCCACATCAATCAGCACACCTGTTACCAGTGGGGTGCCACAGGGGTCAGTGCCGGGCTCCCTGCTATTTGGTATATACTTCTCAGAAGTTCAGGTCAAAACTAAGGAGTTGTGGCTGACCAAGTTTGCAGACGACTGCAAACTAGGTGCACTCATTGAATCCCCAAATTATGTCAGTATACTCCAGGAGGGTCTCATGCAGACTAATGACTGGTGTATTAGTCACAGTCTCAAACTGAATCCAAAGAAATGCATCATCATTCCCTTCGGCACAAACAATATCCTCTCGCATTATCAAATCAACAATAATTCCCTAAGTACCCATGAACTGTAAGGGACCTGGGATCACAAGTTGATTGCAACCTTAACTTCGACCAATATGTGTCTACTGTTGTAAGGATAGCTTTCTACATAGCACACTTGATTAGTAAAAGCATCACCTCGAGAGCAAAATAAGTTATAACCCCCTATAGTCAGCACTTATCCGGCCCATAATTGAGTATAACGCCCCATTTGGCATGTACCGTGCTAAGCACCTACAGCAATTAGAGAGACCTCAGAGGTCTCTAATAAAGAAGATCAAGAGGCTCCAGCATGTGCCTTACACAGACCAACTAAAGTCCTGTCACTATACTCTGTATCATATAAACTTCTTAGGGGAGACTTAAGCCTACCCTACAGAGCAATCCAAGACCCAAACCTAATGAACTTACTGCATATCTATAAATCAAACGGGACTAGGGCTACCTGTGCAAGGGACCTAAATATGGCCTGTGTCTTAAATAAGACATGCTGGAGGGACAGACTTATCTCCCGGCAACTGCCATGTCTTTGGAACAGGCTACCAATTCATGTGAAACAGAGCACCTCTATGACACTGTTCAAGATGAACCTGGACGAGTGGATGGGGCACTATAAATTCTTACCGGGGATAGAGCCCACAACCCTCCTGGACATGGGCAGTCATCACTAAATGCAATCTTGGGTATTGACTAGCATTTCTGTGGTATTACATTGGGATGAAGCGGTTAGACTTAAAATGATAAACAGGTTGATAGCCTAGTAATCTTCTATGAGCCTATGAAATAGGACACATTTTCTTTGCCTTGGACAGGTGTGTTCCTATATGCTTTTCCACTAGTGTCCAGGGTCATTCTGAAGAGTCAGAAAGACTCCCCAAAGATCATTGTGGTGACTCCCTTCTGGCCCAAGCAGTAGTGCTTTTGCCTTCTTTTGAAAATGGCCATAGGGTAATTATTACAAACTTCCTTACAGACTGGATTTATTCACACAGGTCCAAGGTTGTTTGATATATGCCGACTCCAAAAAAATACAGCTGACTGCCTCAGTGATAGAATTTTAATACATTTTAGACACTTTTTCTGAGGACTTGTAGCAGATATTAATGGAGGCAAGAAAGCCTGCTGGTAGAAAATCATATATTAGTAAATGGAAAATGTTTTCTAGTTTGTGCCAAGAAAAGAACCAGCACCCATTCAGGGCAAGTGTTTCTTTGGTTCTACAGTGTATGAGTTACTATCCTATTGCCTTTCCTTTTCCTCAGTCAAGATCCCTTTGTCTGTCATTTCATCATGTCTGCCCATGGCTCTCCTTTTCAATGCAATCTCATATGAAGACATTTTTGAAAGGGATGCTGCACAAAAATCCTCTTAGGAAACAGGTGGTTCCTCCTTGAGATCTTAATTTATGGTAGAAAAACTAACTCTTGCTTCATATGTCCCAGCTTATCAGGCTGATTTAAGGTTCTTAACATGGAAAACAGTCTCATTAATTGATCTGACCTCTGCAAGAAGAGGATCTTAGTTGTAACCTCTCATGGTTGGTGAACTGTCTCATGTTCCATAAATATAGAATTTCCTTAAGTTTACTTGGACAACTGTACTTTATTTCCATACAGTGAAGCCATGAGAGCTTGAAATTGAGTTTTCAAGAGCAAGTGTTTCCTTTCTGTGGTCTGTATTCTTAGAGAAGCCAACTGTTTAGCCATTAGGCTCTGCCATTTTATATTGATTTCTCCCAAATGGTCATTGATTCCTTCCACAGTAGAGAATTTTTTATGAACTGATGCCTCACAGCTTTTGGTTTCTTTGCCATCCCTACAGCACCAAATGGTGCAAGTGTATTTTCATCATTCCCACTGCTGTAGTAGCCTTTAGACTGTATGGGTTGTGTTTGGCTGCACCCACTCTTCCAATGTGATTGCTGATTGATTAATACTGAGAAGGGAAAATCAGACGTCAGACTGGAAAATCTTACTTGACACTTTCCTGCTGCCTCAAAAAGCACCGTGATGCTTTCATAAGAGCAGAAGCCAGCCTTTCAGCCCCTTTTTGGCAGATAATTCCCCTTTAGAACACTTCCACATAGGCTAATAGTTGTCACCCCAGACATATCTCCAAGAATATACCTAAGTCCCATTTCTTAAGAATAAGAATGATATGTAGTGAAGGTGGGATTCATGAGGCAGAATTGTATAAGGGATGGTATAATATTGAGTCTGTAATAGAAATTAAGAGGTAAGTGGCCTTGATTCCTTGGGAGAGCACTTTAGGATCATAGGAGGTTACTAGGCTATTGACCCAGAGGTCATTTCAAGCCTAGCCATTTCATCCCAATGTAATACCATAGACACTCAAATACCCAAGATTGTATTTAGTAATGACTGCCCATGTCCAGGAGGGTTGTGGGCACTACCCTTGGTAAGAATTTACGGTGCCCCATCCATTCATCCAGGTTCCTTTTGAACAGTGTCATAGAGAAAGAGATACTCTGCTTTACATGAATTGGAAGCCTATTCCCAAGACACGGCAACCATTGGGAGACAAATCTGTCCCTCCACCATGTCCTATTGAAGTCGCAGGCCACATTTAGGTCCCAGGAACAGGTAGTTCTAGTCCTGTTTAATTTACGGATGTGCAGCAAATTCATTAGGTTTGGGTCGGAGATTGCTGTGTAAGCCAGGCATAAATCTCCCCTAAGAAGTCTATATGATGCTGAGTATAGTGGCAGGGACTTTAGTCAGTCTGGGTAAGGCATGTGTTGGAGTCCCTTGATCTTCTTTGCTAGAAACCTCTGAGGTTTAGACTACAAAGGCAGTGTAGGTATCCAGCAGTCTTACAAAGGAAGACTTTTATTAACTTTTGGGACAGAAACATTAAAAATTAAAGAGGTGATACAAAAACACTGGGATATTCTAGCAAATAATAGATATTTTTGAGAATAAGGTGACACAGCAGCCTACATTTAGATATAAAATGGAAAAAAACTTGAAATGTTATTTTTCTAGATATGAAATAGATTGGGGGGAGCAGTCAAGGACACAGATAGATAGAGTGTTCACCTTGTGGGAACTGTGTTTATTGTGATTATGTTACAACAACTAAGTATTTTACTTCAGTTAATACTTAGGTTTTTGAAATTCGAAATTTAATAACACACGTCAAACCTTGGATTGTATACCTGGTAGTATGTTACTGTAGAAGTTTTTATACAAGACAAACTTTACTACCTTGGAAGTTTAGAATGGCTATTCATTTACGTGACATTAGATATAAAAGGGAGTGTAGCCTGTTACATAAACATATGCTTCAGTACAGGCCAGCCAGGTTTACATTTGCTGCTTTTGACAAGGTTTCTGAATGTTTTACTAAGAATATGAAACATAAAATAATGAATCATAAAGAAAGAGGTGGCTGGTAATGTTGAGTGCACTACTGAAACCTTGAATGAATGAGGAATTTTAATAGTATTTTGAATTAATATAACTATTGTTATTTGTTATTTAAAAGATAAGTAAATATTTATATAAAGTTTTCTATTAACAATATTTAACAAATCCACTAGATGGTAGTATTGCTGCATGAACCTAAGGCAGTTCTGCTGAAAAGGCTTTTGTTAATAACAGACTGGATTGCTTTTGTGGTGATTTGTAACAGCTAAAACATAGTTCCTATATATGTTAGCCAGTATAGAACTCACAACATTGAAAAAACCTTGATCAAAACCCTTGGTTTTGGGTCTGTTGTAGGATGGAGTTTTAACCATTTGGTGTGAAATAAATAAAAGGAATATTTTGGATTTATATGATGTTGGTGTGTGTGCATATATCTATATCCATGTGTGTGTGTGTGTGTGTGTGTGTGTGTGTGTGTGTGTGTGTGTGTGCAGATTTTAGGTATATACATATGTATATACACACATATAAATAGATATGGATATACATATATATATATATATATATATATATATATATATATATATATATATATATATATATACATACACACACACAGAGTATTTTTTTACTTTTTATTTGTATACACGCCATGATACCTTTAAGAAACCTGATATTTCTTAACTGCCATTTGTTTCCTGACTGGGACTACTATTTTTGCTTGGGGGGCTTATTTAATGCAGAAATATACTGCTTATGCAAATTTTTTATTTATTTGTTTTATAAAAGTTTATTTGTGGGGTACTGTTTAATTTTGGCAGAGACGATAGGTCATGTAGTGATTGTTTTCAAACTGTGACAACTTATCTGCCATTTACTCTGTCAGACTAATTTTTCTTCTGAGAGGTTTCTAAAAGGATTTTAGTGTACTACATGTGCATTAATGTGTTTTGGGGAATTTACCTTAATGGGTAACTGTGCCGCTTGTGTAAACTTGACAACAGTGATCCTAGCCACATCTGATACATCTTCCTCAGTCACAGCATGGATGCCCCACACCTACTGGTTAAACTTCCACAGTTCTTTTAAAGAAAAAAAGCAGCTTACTTGAGAGTTCTTGCTGACTGCACGGACTTGGTCTGTACCTCAGCCTATCATAGGTGAACCTGCAGTGGCCATTTATTGCTCCTCAAATCACTCACTTACCTTTCCAACTTCCTCTGATGTCCTTTCAGCCACCATGAACCAGGGGTCAACCCCATAGTCTTTGGCTGGTCCACTGTCCACACTGGGCATGGGAGAACTATCTTTACTAGGATATGGAGTTTAACAGGGGGATGCTTCAGGATATGTTTGGGGGAAGAGATCTCTTGAAGGGCACAGAATTCTCTCTTAGTCGGTAGCAGCAGATACCTGTTAAGTAAAAGCAAAATGTTAAACATTTTTTACCTGAAGCCATGGTATCTATACGTAGAGATGATGTTCTTACCTTAGCCAAGAAATCTTTATAGATAATCCTGGTTTACAGCCTTCAGGACCTGTTAAGCAGGTCATATGAAATATCCCTGGGGTGGACAGGTCAAATAAGTCTGACATAGACAGTGATAGGGTTTGTCTCCTACAGATTCTGAAGCCCTGTACTCTAATACTGGGGAAAACTATTCTTCATAAACTCCTTGGAGGTAATTTCTTTTCTCGAATTGTTGCCTGGATGAATGAGGTGTTTTTATGGGATCTAATGGATGATGTCCTTCCTTTTCACTGTTGCTGTATTCCTTACTAAAGGGATATCCTGCTAAGGATAGCCATATATCTGGCCAGCATACCACAGCCTTAGGCCCTTCCAGGTGCCGTATGTCACATGTATGTCCCATGTGCAGCATCCAAAGTACATACAAGATGTACGAATACCTAATCCCCAAACTTTTCTACCAGTCCATATCCTATGTTTTGAAATTGGTCTGTCAAGTTGTTCATCACATTGCTCCAGCTGCCAGGCCTCCAGCAGAAAAGGACCCCTTTGAGGACTTTTCCATTTTTCTTTTTGTTGGTTTACCATTTTACACATCATCCAGAAAGGGGAAGTATGAATGTGGGAGGCATATTCCCTGCAAAGATAGACATAAGTGCCTTTTCTGCCTGGGTGCAGACCACAGTCTTACTCAGTGTGCTATTTGTCAGGCTTTTGTACCAATGACCTTTTGTAGCTGTTTGGCCTCCTTTTCTGTTTACATAGAGGACTAGTGTCTGATGTTACATGCAGAGGGAACCATGGTTTATGAATCCACCTGCCTGGATGTTCAGCCACCTCTTAAGAAGCAGTCAAAAAAGATTCATTAAGAGACTTCTGCTGTCCATTCTTTGCCAGACTTCTCTGGTGGGTTGGATGAAGATCCCGAGGACCATCCAGTTCCCTCTGTCACAACTCAGTTAGAGGCCAACATGAGGTTGGTTTCTTACACATCTGCCAAGATTGAGCATATAACTGCTACAGATGAGAAGGAGGAGCCAAGGCTGATTATTTCAGAAAGACCTAAAGGGATTCCCAGATACTTGTTAGGGAAGAGGTTAATGGTTTCCTCACTGAAGTTAGCCAGGTCTCTGAACCACCTGAGGTTCCTCTGAAGAGGAATCAGAAGTCTAAACATGTAGCTGCTGTGGCAAAGGATCCCCATAAAGAATGACTCAAGGCCTTTTTATGGCTTTCTGCTGTTCTTTTTTTGTTCACTCCCTCCAAAAGACTTACAGACTCTGACTCTTCTGAAGATGTGGAATTGGATTCTGGTGAAGAAACCCTAGCTTATTTTTATCAGATCTATTCTCCTCTTGCTCTAGGATCAGAAGATGAGGGTACTCTGTCTCCAGATTCTCCTGCTGAGGAGCTTTCTTTTAGTGTCAGTATTGTAAAAATGATGGAGCACTTTCAGTGTGCAAATTCTAAATTTCTGATGTACAGAAAAGGTATTGCACCCTTTTACAAAAAGATTCTCTAGGTCTTCTGCAGTTCCTCCTGTGTTAGAAGCCCTTATGGCACTTTTACTGCTGCTTCCTAGGCTTCTGAGTCCCAGCCTCTTGCGCCTAAGGAACCTGATAGGTTTTACAAGTTGGCTGGGGCATAAAAATAATTATATAAAAATCCTTCATCTGACCCTGGAGTTATTTCTCTTTCTGCTGATAAACATTCCAAATTATTGTTTTCTTCCTAACTTCTCCCTTCTGACAGGGATAGTAGGACTATGAATAGGTATGTAGAAAAAAATTATACTTCAGCCACCTTGTCTTTCAGAGCCATAAACTATGATACCCACATGATCAGGTATGTGCTCTTCTGTCTAAACTTAGTGGTATTTTGACTGACATACCTCATTCCAAAGCTAAGACCTCTGCTATTTCTTTGTTGAGTTCTGCTTCTTATGTGGCTTGCTGTTCTGTTAAATGCAGTTATGATGCTGCTGTGGATGCATCTGTTAGGGCTACTGCTTCATTTGTTTTCTGTTTTATGCACATACTCCTGGCACAGGTTACAATCCCTTCATGATGATATAAAAGCCGAGTTGTTGGATGTTCCCATTGACTCCCATAATATGTCTGAATCTGCAGCTGCACAGCTTTTTAAATCCTTATAAGATAATGGGAAGGTTATGTAGGGCCTCAAACAGATTTTTCTTTCCCCTATCCCTAAGTTTCAAAGGAATTATCCTTGAAGTTTTCCTTTTGAGTATAGACAAAAGTAGCCTCCCTTAAGGGGTAATAAATCTGTTTTTAGACAAACCTGCTTTGGGTTCTAGCAGGAGAAATATGTTTCTGTTTGATGTTTATCCTTCCCTGCTCCTTGCCAGATTCTTCTTTCCCTCAGATTAATTCTGTCCTACCGCATCTGGCAGCAGATCACTACAGATTCCTGGATTGTTTCCATAATACAAAAGGGTTGCATCATGGTTTGCAGTTTCCTTTTAGCATTTTCAGGGATTCCTCCACCACCAATTTACCATCTTCATATTTTCCTACAATTGTTCAGGACCTTTTCACTCAGGAAACTATTTAGCCTTTTCCTTTTTCCCTTCCAGAGAAGCACATACTTTTATTCTAGGATGTTTCTAATTCCCACAAAGGAAGGAACATTCCTAGAGGCCCATTCTGGATATCTCCATTTTCAACACTTTTCTGAGGGTCCCCTCTTTTTAAATGTTTTCCCTCCACTCCATCTTCCCCTTGCTACTTCCTCAGACCTATCTGGACTGTCTGGACATGAAGGATGCTTATCTTCACATTCCTATTCATCCTCTCTTCAAGAAATTTTTACAGTTCTGTTTCTTCTTCACATTATCAGTTCTGTGCTTTGTCCTTTGGTCTTTCTACAGCTCTGAGAATCTTTACCAAATGTTTGAATCCAATCATAGCTTACTGCTGACTCCATGTTATTCAAATTTGTTCTTGTTTGGACGATCTTCTCATTAAAGCTTCTTCCCAGTAGGTTCTTATTCATAATCTTGATGTTACCATGCTCCTTCTGCAAAGTGTGGGGTTCACCCTCAATCCCAAAAATCAGTCCTGTCTCCTTTGCAGTATTACATTTTCCTGGGATGCAGGATTTGGACCTTGCCTATGGTGGCTGTTCTTCCTCCTTCCAAGGTCACTTTCTTTCAGTCTCTTCTTCCTTTACAACTTCTTTCCTTTACAGGACAGTTTTTGTGTGCTCTGCGGTACATGACCTCCACTGCTTATACAGTTCCCTTTGCCAGACTCCACATGAGGAAACTTCAGTGGTTATCTAAAGACAATCTGGTTTCAACATTGTCATCCTCTGTAGTTTCCCATTCCTGTTTTGCCTTGTCTCAAACAGGAATTTCTGTAGTGGCTTCACGTGGTACCTCTGAATCAAGGCCTACCTTTTCAAGCTCTTTCCCCTCCTCAAGAGTTATATATAGATGCTTCAGATCTTTTACAGGGGGCTTCTAACAATGATATCAGGGTCCAGGGAGTGTGATCTTCCCAATAGTTGGAAGACCACATCAACATTAAATGAATGAAGATTCTCTTTTGACTCTTCAAACCTTCCATTCCTTCTGGGTTCCAGGTCCTCTCTGGGTTTACACAGAAACCACCACTGTCTTGATGTATATGAACAAACAAGGATTACAAAGTCATACCTTCTTTACAGACTAGCTATTCTGATTTGGGAATTTGCTGTTCACCATCATCTGCTTCTTTAGGCAGTTTACATTCCCTCAGAGCAGTCTTGTGGCAGACAACCTGAGCAGGTCCAGGGCAAATCTCACGAATGGATGCTTCAAACTGAGGTCTTCTTGGACGTTATATGTCAGTGAGGTACTCCAGAAGCAGATCTGTTTGCCTCCTATATGAACAGGCAACTTCCCAGGTACTGTTCCAGGGTGCCAAATCTTCTGGCTTGGAAAGTGAACACCATGTTTTTTTCTTAGAAAGAGGTGTTTCTGTATGCTTATTCCCCTCTTCCTCTGTTGCCCAAGTTCTTACACAAGATCATGTGGGACAGGCTCAAAGTCTTGTTGGTAACTCCCATTTGGCCCAGACAGCATTGGCTTCCTCTTCTGTGTCATCTGGCCAGAGGTGATCATCACAAGATGCTGATCATATTGATCACTTTTGCAGTACCCTTACCTATATGGGTTATATCCTGACAAGGAAGTAATAGCCAGCCAGCTTCTAAAGCTTCAGAACACCTTCCACTCACTCAAAAACTGTCAGAAAGCTTCAGCTAAGCTGACTAAAAGAAAAGTTTTGGTGCAAAGCCCCCCAGAGCTATACTGTTGCAGAAGAGCATGGTCCTGTGAGGCCTTTGAGGATCAACAGTTGGCTTGTGCTGCTGGGCAAATAAGTTCCCTTTGGAGAAAAAAAAAACTTCCATTTCCCTAATGTTGTTGATTTTGTATTACTTTCCTTTTTAAGAAAGTTATTTTAAAACTAGGAGTCCTGTGTTTTAATGGACTATCTCAAGAGTGTAACATACTTTTAAATGGAACCCCCTTTTTCTGTTAGTTTAAAAGTGGTGTTAAGTAACTAAAACATTTTTGTGGAGAAATTGTGTTTATTTTACTTTTGTGGAGCTGGTATACTGTTTTAAAGTACCTTTTCTGTGTTTTTCTGTCAAAAAGTAACTTTTGTGAACTGATAGTGTTTACCAATAATTGCTGCTTGTCTTCCCAGGTCAAAAAGGTGTCATTTTTGGCTTGACTGTGGAACAGACTACCAGTCCTACAGTCCTATGGTCAGCCCTTCTTCCAGCCACAAAAATAAAGTATTAAACAAACAGCCTTTGCCACCACAGCATGCTAGCAGTTTGCCTCAGCTGCAGGTGGGTGACTCTGCTATGGCCATTTGTTGTACTTCAAATCACTCATCTTTTACCCCAAAGTCCTGTGGTATAGCACCTACAGCCACTATGGAGCTTGGGGTTAGCCATGTCTTCTCTGGCTGTTGGGTCCCCTCAGTGAGTAAGGGAGAGCCACTCTTGTCAGTCCTGGGAAGAGGGAACAGGAAAGCTTTCCTTGTTGTGTCAGAATACTGTGCTCATTACCGGGGAAGCTGCTGTTGCTATCGCCGCCATTAGCAATACAGTTAGTCCCATTTTACCTGACAAAAAAGAAACAGAAAACCAAGCATGTATCTACTCCTCCTCCATTTTCTTTGGATTGTAAATCTGAACAGGAAGACGCAGGGACAGATACAGTTTTCCCCTCAGGTTTCTGATTCAAACTCTGAGGAGATCTCATTTCCTGATTTTTCCTGTAGGAGTCTCTCTTTCAGAGAGAAATTGCTACAATGTGTCAGTGTTTTCAGTGGGAGAACACTGAGGTTTCTCAGTCTCTCAGAAAACATTATGAGTTAGAAGGATTTTCCAGAACCTACACCCATCCCTCCTATTCTGTCTGCTTTAGAGGATGTGTGTGTTACAGTCTGCAATTTTCCTGATACTCAGACAGCTATCCCTAAAAAGGCAGATAGGATGTATGAAGTTCCTCAGTTTTTTTTTATTTTATTCCGAAACCTGAGCCAGCAGTTATAGCTTTAGTTGATCAACTGCTGCTAATCAGTTAGTTAATTCCAATCCTACTCTTTCTGATAAGGATAGTAAAATTATTGATAGGTATGGGGAAAATATGCTTCTACAACTGTGATTATCAGAAATTTGAATTGTCAGGCTCATATGTTAAAGTTTGTTTTGACAAATTGTGAAAGTATGAGGAATATTTTATCTGCAGTTTCTTTTTGTGAAAAAAAGATCTGCTTTAAATAATTTAGTTTCTTCTGTTGTACTGGTCACTACTGCTTGTTTTCAGTGTGTGTATAACTCTGTTGATACTACTTCCAGGTCTATGGCCACTGGTACTTTTCTGAGGAGGTTCACATGGCCGAATTCTCAGAACCTTCCAGATGATGTTAAAAATGAGATTTTAAATTCCCCCTTGGATACAGATTGGTCCCTCTGGTGCAGAGGTGATCAAAAAGTGTAATGAAAGAGGCAAGCTTTCAGGAGGGAAGAAAGTGGACGGGAGGCAAACATTTGACAACATTAATAGAAAAATTATGATCCTGAGGGAAACAGAATGTAAGAAAATACCACTTTTGTTAGTGGGTCTTAATGTAGAGAAACCATTTGATAGAGTAATCTGGGATTTTATGAGTAATACAATGGTAGCATTTGCATTTTCTTCTTAAATAATAAGGTTAATTAGAAGGATATATGAAGGCTCACAGGCAAGAATTAAAGTGGGAGAGTTCCTCTCTAATAAGTTGTGTTTGAACAGAGGAATCAAGCAGGGTTGCCCTCTTTCTCCTTTGTTATTTACTTTATATTTAGAGCCATTGGCAAAAAATAAGAAACTCAGAAATGTAAGGATATAATTATTATAATAATCATGAAAACTTGGCTTTTATTTGCAGACTATATCATTTTGCACCTAATAAACCCAGAAAGGGACATCTTAGTATTTTAGAACATTTTATTTTCAGGATATAGAAGTAATGAAGATACTTTATGGCTGTAAACTTTATTTTATGTACTCACACATGAATGACTTCACTGCAGTGGTGGTGCTGCGGTAGCGTTGTCACCTCACAGTAAGACGTTGTCCTGTTCGATTCTCAGCTAGAGCGTCTTCTGTGTGGAGACATGCATGAATTGGCGTACCTTCGTTGAAGGTTGTGCATCAGGGCCAGCAACTCGGCACGTAAAAATCTACTGCCAATCATTAGCAGACCGGAGTTCCGCTGTGGCGACCCCTAACCGGGAAAAGCTGAAAGACACAACAACACATGAATTTATGGGGACACGATAAAATGAAATATTTCAGAGTATTTCAGAGTTTGGATTACAAAATCTTCTGTTATGGCAGCTAAAGTTTTGTGGGAAGAGTCTAGACAAAAGATAATGAGAAACTGGAAGTATATCCTTAAAGAGAATAATAGCAACCACGTAGAATATTATATTCATAAAGTAGCATAAAGTATTCTAAGAACTAAGTCACCATGAGAATGGAGAAAGGATACTTTTCTAACAGAGATAATTGCAAGTAGGGGTACAGAAATAGCAAGAAGAGGCTGCAATTTACTGGAGAAAACTGGCACAGGAACCAAGGTACTAGCAACAAATAACTAGAGAGGGAAAGCTAATGGAGTGGGATGAGGCCAAGAAGACTTTTTGACTGCAGACAAGAGACTGCCTTTCCCACCAGGGACTGATAACAGAGTAAAGGCAAAGAGAAGGACATTGTGGAATCTTAAGTGAAAGACCTGTTTTGGTGGAGTTTTTAGTTGAAACTATAAGAGAAGCTTCTGTTAAAAAATGGATAAATAGCAGGGCATATAAAATATAGCATAGTAACTATAAGAGTCAATTAGAGGCAGTTAGAAAAGATTGGGAAGAGAGACTGGAAAAGCAATTTACAAGAAAACAATTGGAAGACATATGTATGGCTCCCAAGTATGCAACCAAATTCAGAAGGTTTAGAATTTTTGCTTGGAAATGTTTGCATAGGCATTTTTATACCCCAAGCAGACATCAGAAATTTTTTCCTCAGGTAAATAGCACATGCTGAAAGTGTGATGGGAAGAAAGATGTAACTGTGAACATGCTTTGTGAATTTAATGAGTTGACAGATTTTAAAAATTCCATACAGAGTACTGTAACTAAGGAAATGATTATTTTGTGCTGGGCACAGGATCTGAATTGTCTATATTTAATAAGGCCTTATTAAGTTTTATTCTGCTGGCTGCCAAAAAAAATCAAATACTAGAAAATTGAAATTACAGTCTAAAAACAATTATATTTGAAGTATTGAACACTATAAAAGAGATAAAATAACTGGAAAAGGGATCTTTAGAAAAATGGAAAAAGCAAATTACATAGAAAGAAATGGAAAATATGGTAACCATACATGCAGAATAATGCTTAGGAGGAGGAGTGAGGTTTAACGGAAGCAAGAATTCAGCAATTTATGTAATATTGGACTGATGATAATTACAAAGAAAGGAAACGTGTGATGTACAATGTATGTAAATGGAAAAACTGTTAATATGGGTTTCCTTTTCTATTAATGTGTGTTTGCCTATGTCTAAAATGATAGTTTAATAAACGTGGTTAAAAAAACTTTCTGAAAAGATTCTACTTTAGATGAGGTATTTCTATTTCATCCTTCTGCAGCTGAGGTGATAAAGGAATGTGATGAAAATGAAAAGCTGGTTCAAGGAGTTGCTCAAAATTTTCATCTCTTTTTCAGTTATTAGAAATTTCCCTCCCACATCACTTCCCTTTTTCAATAAATAATTTTAGCAGCAAGGAGCCATCAAACAGGATTTTAAAAAGTATCAAAATGTTAAGGACAGTTGTCTCAGTCAGCATGACAGTCTGCCTTTTCAGGCTGTTCTCCCCCTTTCTACTGTAGCAATCTCTCCATTTCTCTAAGGCTTTTTCTTCCTTGTGGAACCAGATTGTTACACGCAGATTGTTTTAATCCAGCTGGAGTACACTAGGCAATGGGTATTTCTTCTTCTATTCCAGTGGATTCATTCTTTCCCGGTGAACCAAGTCTCTTTCTTTCCTCCCACTCTACACCAGATGTCTGCACAAGGAGTGATAGAATCAGTGCTTTATTGCTACTTGGGCGAAGGCCTTTATTCAAGTTTTTTCTGGCACCAAAAAGGGAAGGATCCTGGAGGCCTGTACTGGACATTTCCCTTGTAATTCCCTTTAGTCCTTTGTACTTTTGCTTCCTCGTATACATTTCATGGTAAAGGTAGATTTAAAGGATGACTGTCATCACATTCACAGTGTTTACCAGTTCAGGCATTTGTTTAGGTTAGCCAAGTCTCACATGGCTTATCAGTTCTCTATCTTATCCTTTGGATTTCTCTGCACCAAGAGTTTCATGAAATGTCTAGCTCCAGTTGTTGCTTATTGCTGACTTGTAGGCATTTACGTTTCCATATTGGACAATTGTTTTATCTTTGCAAGCTCTTTTTACAGATGTCACCAGTCTTTAGCAGTTGTTTAGAATCTTCTTCTTAGTCTCAATTTTCAACTGAGTTTCCGATTTCTCACTTTATCCCTTCTCACAGAATTGTATCCTGAGATGTTTATTAGGTATTGCCCTGGGAGGAGCCTTTCTTTCTCCAGACTAAGTAAGTACAAATGTTTCTTCTCTTATTCCTGAGTTTCTCCAATCAAAACCATGGCTTTATTAGGATTTTTTTTAGGAGTGTAGGGTACATTGCATCAAAGAGTCTCATTTTACTCCAATAAGAAATCACATTAGGAAAATACAATGTTACCTCAGATATGTCTGGATTCAGCAACTACATCCTTTTTCATTTTTCCTTTCAGATTCCAATTCTGGGAGTTGCAAAGATGGAGATTCATTGGTAGGATGACCAGTTCTTTTGCAATCCACATTCTTCATTCTCCTTTCTGGCTCCTCCACAGTTTACCACTACAGATGCATCAGACCTCATGTGGTGTGCGTTTTCCAAAGGTGTAAAACTATAAGCTCCATCAAACCTTCAAGACAGGCAGTAACACATTAATCTCAGAGAAATGTTGATAGTGATTATTCCTCGAAAGCCTTAAATCATCTCTGGTCCCCAGGACCTTTTCAGGTTTTCACAGACAGCACCACAGTAATGTGATATTTAAAGTAACAAGGGGGTACTGTATTTTACCCTCTTTGTAGACTTGCTATGATAACTTTGGAGATAGCAACTCAGCTCATGTCACGGTTCAGACTTCATAACTTCTCTAAGAGCAAATTTGATTGCAGACATGCTGAACTGGACCAGGACAGGCCCCGTGTATGGAATCTTCACCCTGTGGTCTTCCTAGAATTAATACAGGTGTTGGAAACACCTCAAATAGATCTGTTTGCCTCCTTTCAGAATAGACAAGTAAATAAATTCTACTCCAGGTCTCTCTGTTAAAGGGACTGGAAGATAGATGCGTTTTCATTCAGATGGACAGGAATATTCTTGTACATTTTTTCCACCCTTTCCACTGATATTCAGGGTTCTTCCAAATATCCAGAAGGACTCCCAAAAATTGTGATGGTGACTCTCATTTGATGCAAGCAACAGTGGTTCTCCTTTCTTTTCAGTTGGTCCAAGGATAATTACAACAAACTCCCACACAAACTGAATTTACTCACACAAGACTGGAGTTGATTGGTACACCCAACTTAAAAACTCTTCAAATAGCTGCCTGAATGATAGAATTTTGATAACTTTTAGGCACCTTTTTGAGGACATGCAGCAGATACTAAAGGAAGTGAAAAAGCTTCTAGTAAGAAATCATATATGTGCAAGTGAAAAAAAAATTCTAGTTGGTGCCAGTACAAAAAACAGGACCCTCTTCAGGCCCACCTGCCTCTGGTTCTTGATAATTTGTGAGTTACTGTCCCCTGGCCTTTCTTATTCCTCTGTCTGGGGGCATTGTTGGCCACTCCTACTTGTGTGCCCTTTGCTCCCCTTTCTAACCATACTGAAGTTAAACAGTTTTGGAAAGGGGGTGTTGCATGCCTGGCCACCTACGAAACAGGTGGCTTCTCCTTGGGATCTCAAATTTATGCTTGAAAAGATTACTCTTTCTCCATTTGAACTAGCTTATTAGGTGGATTTAAGGATCTTAACATGGAAGTATGTTTAACTCGCTGCTCTGTCATCTGCTAGGAGAATATCTGAGTTACTATTATTTATTGTGAGTCAAATATACCTTATTTTTTGACAAGAAAAGGTTTCTTTGAGAACTAATCCTTTTATGTGTAATATTTGGTCTCAAAGGTTTACTTTAAAACAGGCTATTCAATTCTGTGTCTTCTTTCCTGAGCCCAGGAATAAGGGAGAAAGGATTATTTTAATTCTGAATGTCCACAAGCAGCTCAAATGCTACCTAGAAAAAACTTGAGTCTTCAGGAAAGCTGATATGCTGTTTGTCTTCTGTGAAGGTGAGAGGAAAGAATAACCAGTGCCAAAGGAGACTGTATCCACACAGTTATCTCATACTATTGCTTTTTGTTATACTTACAGTAATAAGTTATTTCCAGGAAGGGTGTTGGCTTCTTTGGTGGCTTTTTAGAAATAGATAGGCTCTAGAAGTATTATAGAGGCAGTAATTTGGTCCCCTGTACATACCGTTACAAACCACTATAAACTGGATTCCTTTTCCAGGTCCAGAACAGGCTTTGCTTGGCTAATGGTAGTCTAGCCATGTGCTACGCTACTGCAACAGTGATGTATATGTTAAACATAGTACAGTTGTATAAGTAAACCTACCATAACAGTAGATGCTCAAAAAGATCATTGTTGTAGTAACCACCCTCCCTACACCCCCTTATGTTAACTGTTTTTCTTTTTGAGTTGCCAGGGTGTGGATGTATACATCTTTTGTATATAGTTTATTGTTGGGCTTGTTTCCTAGCATTGTTCTTTCAGGGTCGTTGCCTCTTTTCCTAGGCAAAAATGCTCTGAAGCTTTTTGTGCTCTGTGTGTCTTTTTTATAGAGCTCCCCACAATCTCCTGACAGCTGGAGCATGTTGAATGTACCCTTAAGGATTTGAAAAGCTGATTGGTCACAAGGGGGTAAGATCCATATAGCTTAGACTACTACAACAATGATCTATTAGAACATCTACTGCCGTGGTACAACTGTACTATTTTTGACTGTGATCAGCTGAAAAATATTTCTGTCCACATTAATTTATTTATCTTTCACTGTCTCTGTTTCTGACACACACACACACACACACACACACACACACACACACACACACACACACACACACATTACCCTTGACATGTCAGACCAGTGGTTATTTAAATATCATCAAGTGATTTCAGGTATCATGTGCTTTTGTACACAGAATGCTATCCCAGCTCTCAAAATAACTTCTTTCCAACTGTATATATCTGTGATGTTTGACTGTGGTTATATGAAATACATTCTGGCCACGTTAATGTATATACATGCACACACACATGCATGCATGCGTATACACACACACACACACACACACACACACACACACACACACACACACACACACACACACACACACATGCCCTTTGCAATCCAGATGGCTGCTCAGTTGCTTTTCTGCACAGGCTTACTCTCTTTTTTTCAAAAAATAACTAGTTTCTGGCTGAGTACTCTCCTGACGTTTGAATGCAATCATGTGAAATAAATTCTGGCCACTTTAATATGTTTCAAATTGTTTGTTTCACACACCTGCATGAACACATAATTGCACTTCTCCTGACATGCCAGACTAATGCTTATTTTACTTTGATCAAGTAATTGTAAGGAACATTTTATTTTATACATTAGACAGCCTCTCTTGCTCCTTCTTAGTAACTGTTTTCTGACTGTGTACATCCCTGCTGTTTGACTACCTCCTAGTTATTTGGTCTTCTGCTATGAGCATCATTTGCTGCTTGCTGTTTATCCTCTATTTCTATTAAAAAAGAAGAAAAATACATGGAGATATTGGTCATTGCTGTGGGCAATGTGTGTTTGCTCACAGGTTTATCTGATGTCTGGCCAACATTTTTAATCCAAGCTATAAGAGAAAACCACCCTGCAGAACAGGGCACCCACTTCCTACCTCAGTCTGAAGTGATGAAAAATAGCAAGGTGTGGCTGCATCTAGGCAATTGGTGTCAGTGCCTGCCTCACATAATAGGCTGTGCATTCTCTGAATAGTGAACATCATTTACTTGCTTTATATGTGTGGCTTGCCATTATGGGGCATGTCTGTAGTTAATGCCATTTATGTCATAGTTATTTTTTAATGGAGACTAACAGATTTCCATGCATTCCTTCCTTATTTATTTTTTTGCACTTATGAATATAATTTCTTAAATTTGCCACTGATGTTTTGATGACAAGTTTGAATAATTTAAGCTGCTCACTGATCAGATTTGTGGTGGTAATTGTAGTTCAGCACCACAAAAAGTGTCCCAGTTTAACCAATTGAGTAGCCTATTTTTCAGGGCTATTTTAATTAATATATGCATAATGGAAAGCTGTATACTTTGTAGCAACAGTCTTTGTCTTCATGTATATGTTTCATAGTAACATGTTGTTTCTTTTTGTATCCTCGTGTCAGAGCAGAATAAACAAATGACTCCATCTTCTGTATTGTATTTATTTGAATAAATAATTGCAAAGCAGGGTATCTTGTGACATGCAAGTAGAGGAGAAAACTAAGTTGCACGTATTACTTCTCTCAGTTAAGCACCAGAAGAGACATATGACCAGAATGTGAAAGCTAGTTTTGAAAATATGAGTATGAGATTTGAATTCTATAATTTGTATACTTCTCACCTCATTGCCATGACTGTGCAACTGTGTTGTGGTTCATACACAAAGGAATGGCTAACTGTATAAACTGTGTTGCTATGAAATGAGCATCTGTAAGTAAACAATGTTACTGCAAGGTACATATCTTCCAGTAGTGAATGAATGAAAGAATGTGGCTTCTGTTAACATTCTTTGCACAGCACATCACAACCTTATTATCTTACATTAGCAGTACACACTTCATTGAAGCACTGTATCTCTACTTTTGTAGAATAAATTCAACATGTAGCTGTATGCTGATAATGTAGGCTGCAGAAAAGACAAACTGAAGAACAGATGTAGGGATGGAGCAAGCGGGGATGATGCAAACTCTTATTGTTTTTGAAAACACATTTTGGCTACTGTTATGGCCATACATTGTTAAAAATTATGCATTTGCAATTATGACTATGACTATAACCATTAATCTTGAATTTCAAGCATTTTATTAGTTAGTTTGTTTATTCAGGAATATTCATGCTCATTATGTCTTGCAAACAGTTATCATACTTTTTAAGCATTTTATTAAAAGTTGTTGCTGTACTAGGGAAGACACAGATGTTCATAGGTCCATAGATGATTATTAGGCTAATGACCCTAGGGGGCCTTTTTAAACCTAGCCTTCCTTCCCATCCTGTACTTTGTGTCTGCAAGGTAAGCACCTTAACCGTTATGTCAAATACATTTTGAAACACCTTATTGAGGTGCAGCATTCTATTTCCTGACAATTAAGACTAAAAATAGAACGCATGCATTTTCAACAATACATTATCAATAAAATGTACTATATAATGCCCAGTATAACTAATGGATTCATGACTGCTTTGTGTTTTTATCTGATACATACCCTGTAACTGTCACTAACTATCTAATTTGCTCAACTGGTGGGCAAAAATAGTCTGAATAAATGAATACATAATATACAGCACAGGAACAGATGTATTGAAATGCAGACTTTATCTTAAAAAATATTAGTTCTAATTTCTGTTTGTCCTTCCCATAGGAGTTCAAAGGTGAGATATGGGATTTCACTTCCTCTGTCATGTGCTTTCTTGATGGTCACCCTCTTGGAAATGAGGAGGCCTTGCTGAAGCTGGCTGAAGAGGAGTTTCACTATAAAGATTTCAGGCCTGAAGCACTCTACTTAGCATTTGCTTCTGATTTTTACACAAAGTATCAGAATGCAAAAAAGGTAGGACACCACAGAAAAAAATAGAAGTATTCATTTTTTGTTTCATTTCTAAATTTTATACAAAGTAGCAGAGTGCAGAAAAGGAAGCCTTACAGAAAAAATATTTTTTTCCTGTCTTTGATTTTGTTTTTCTTGTTTTTGCTGCCTTTTTATGAGCCACTGTACTAAAGTCTTACCTTGAATTCTGTAATTGCCACAACACCCTTGACCCCACAACAGTATTTTGTCAGCAAGTATTTGTGTAGATCAATTTGAAGTAAAACTTTTTTTTCTCATTTGTAATGAGAAGCAAGATGCAGTGATTGTATTCATTATGGTACAGACCTGTCATGTCACTGTCCTCAGGTGTGCTAAGCATGTCATATCACTGGTCAACACAGTTTTTTCGGACTGCACCATGATGACCTATTCTGTCTAGTCTAGCAATGGCTGATATTACTGTGCCCTGGCCAGCACTACTGTTTGGCTATATCAGCTTTGGAACATGGCTTGTCAGCATTACAGACAGAGTTAGCATTGTGCCACAGACTGTTGATCTGATGTTGACTTTTCTGTCCGTTCCTCAACAGATGGGTCTTTAATCTGGCTTCAGCCACTTCACAGCTTTAGATCTGGCTTCAGCCACTTCAAAGTTTTAGATCCGGTGTGTAGGCTCCTCTCCTAACCATAATCTCTACGAGCAGAATGAGCGACCTCTGGCCTCATTTGCCAATGTAGCGCACCCGCAGGTGTAGCTGAAGAGATATGGGTTCCTTCCTACCTGACTCTGGTGACACCCCTATTAGGCCCAAAACACCAAGGTGGCAAGAGGGACAGATTTTATTCTAGGTGACACATCTAGTTTAAAAAAGCAATAGCATAACCATAAACAAATAATTTCAACAGCGCACCAGTTAGCAATATGTCAAGGTGAGATATGCATGCAATGAAAACATACATTCACCCTCTTTCCCAGAACTCAACAAAAGGTCTTGACATTCAAACATGCACAAAGAAGGCAGTATCAATGAGCAGTAAAGCTTTATAATGCAGCAATGCAAACACGGGGAAAAATGCAATGTCATTAAACAATAAAAGAATCATAATACAAAAATACAGATATGAAAAAATGCAATGTCATTGAGCAGCAAAATTCTTGAAGGCAGCAGTATTAACACAAGTAAAATGCAATATCATTGAACAATGAGGATTTATAATGCAACAATACAAATATGTGAAAACGCAATGTCATTTAGCAGTACTAACACCCTGTACCCCCTTGATCAATTCTAAACAGCCCAACTATGAAACACTCTATTATACACTGTTCACTGGCCAGTGACTACTTACAGTCTTGCTGCCGGTATGATGGGGCCCAAGTTGGAGCTCATATGGATCCCAGTTATTTGTAATCCACAAAGCATTTGGGGGGGATCACAATCTTATAAAAATACAAAAATGACGGCCAGAGCCTCTCACCACTCCATTGAGAATATCCTAGTGACCAGGTGCTGCGGTTCCTCTGATGAGAAAAGTAGAAAATCACCTACCAGAACTCTGGTAATCATCTATGGCTTCTCGGTACTAGGCCCAAGGGAACTCCTTTTCTTGCTGAATCATAGCAGGCGTGGAACTACTGATTTCAGACTTCTCTTCTGATTCCACAAAATATCATCATCCAGGATTTCAGCAAGAGACAGACACAATCTGCTACTTCATTTCCCTGTCCCAAAGCACTAGAACAGAAAATCCAGTCATGCTGCAAGGCCCTTTTTCCCTTCAGCTACATGTTTCAGTCTTCCCTCCTTCAGCTAGTGTTCCAGTCCCTTCTTTCACTTTCAAAATTGTCTTTTATATTCCTGAAAAGGAGCTCCACCTTTTGGTGTAATGGAAAACTACATTCTATTACTCTCCCCCCACTTGAAAATCTTGGGTCCCCCCAAGTCAAAGGTAGATTAGCAGAAAATATTTACAAACACTAATGCACCATCAACTGAACAATATTTTTGCATTCAAAAGATACAGTCCACCAAGGATAATCAGCCTTATGCTTAACTTGGGATGGGGTGTCACCACTGGAATAGGAGGCATAGGGATTATGAGCGCAGACCCTCTGATAAGCTGTGGTCACAGGTTCCTGTGTACTATGCCTCAAACTGTTATAGGTAAGTCTCTGTGGAGGCCGAATCAGTCTCTGCAGTTTTGGTTCGGAAGAGACAGCTAAGGAATTTTGCTCGGAAGGTTTGTCACTCACATCACATTCAATTTCCAGTTCTTCAGTAGGCATATTGTCTACTTCTAAGATATCCTCTTGTATAATTTCACTTTTGTTTTCCATAACGGTATCACTGTCCTCAGAACTATTTTCTGAAGTTTGCATAGCAGGGCCTCCATCAGTATCAGGTTCTGCAAGAGGCACAGAAACATTACTTAGTCTGTACAACTGCTACCTCAAGACACCCCACAAGCAACACATAAACCACAAAAGCAGTGTGCAAAGCAGTCACAGCCCTTAAGGCCAAATACAACACCAAACATACTTGTCATAGGTGACTCCATAGTCAGACACACTGACGTCCCACTCACCAGGCTGAACAAGGAGAGGGTCACAGTAAGCTGCCTATCGGGCGCTAGAATCCGCCACATAACACAAGCACTCGGGTCACTCCATGGCAAGTACAAATATGACACAGTCATTGTCCATGCTGGTGTGAACGACCTGAGACGTACCTCCCTGGACTACATGAAAAGAGACATAGAGGAGCTCTCTGATTATGTAGCCCAGGCAGGTATGACCCTAACCCTGAGCAGTATCCTTCCTTCACCAAGAATGATGCCACAATATAGAGACAAGATGATCAGCTTTAACAATTGGCTTAATGTCTGGTGTCATTCAAAGGGGATCCAGTGTCTGTCTGCCTGGGATGACATGCTTGACAAGCCACGCTGCTTCGCAAGGGACGGCTTGCACCTGTCACCCTGGGATTCCGGATATTGGCTAAGGCTCTTGCCACCCCATAGTGCCTTTTTTAGGCAAGGCTCAAATTCTAAACCTACCACCCTAGAAAACAAAAATGGGAAGAAACTGAGGGTAATGCTGCTCAATGCCAGAAGTCTAAATCTCAAAATGCACGCACTCGAGGCCCTTCTCAGTATGGAGAACATCGATGTCTGTGCTGTAACTGAAACC
The DNA here is from genome assembly GCF_019279795.1 of Protopterus annectens. Classification (NCBI taxonomy): domain Eukaryota; kingdom Metazoa; phylum Chordata; order Ceratodontiformes; family Protopteridae; genus Protopterus; species Protopterus annectens. Next base: position 1,360,635,427 of record NC_056725.1, read on the forward strand.
TGGTTCAAGGCTCCTGAGAGCACCCCGGCACTATTAGGTTTTACCTCATATCATGCGTTCCGACCCCAAAACCCGGACCACACCACAAAAGGGGGGGTGTATCCATATTCAGAAAGGATACCCACACCTCCAGGTTGGTGGCAACGCATCTAAGCTCGAAACCATCCAGGTGCAACTAACCATAGGCAAAACTGCTCTACAAATTGTAGCATGCTACAGGCCACCCTCTCAAACTCAGGAACCCCACACAGCCTTCCTGAAGACACTGGAGGGTATAAATGTATCTCCAAACACCATCATATTGGGTGACTTCAACTACCCGAATATAGACTGGGAACATTACTCAAGCCCTAACTTTCTAGCCCAACGGTTCCTGGAGTTCATAAATTCAAATGCCATGGAACAGCTAGTCACTGTTCCCACAAGAGGAGAAAATATACTAGATCTCATTGTCACAAACATGGGGACAAAATGCTCCACACCGGAAGTATATCCCTCATTGGTGAGATCTGATCATAAACTAATCTCACTGGAAATCCACATCCCGCCCCACCCCAAACAAAAAGACCATAGTGAAGAACTTCTCTAAAGCAAACTTCACACTACTCAAGACTGGTGTGGTATCCTTCAAGGCCCCTGAGCCAGAGGAAACCACAACCCAAGCTGCGAAGCCCTTACAAATGCCTTTTATGAACACCTCCAGGACTGCATGGATCAGGCAATCCCAAATAAAACCAAGACTCTTTCCACAAAGGGCAAACGTCCAGTCTGGTGGACCCCAGCCATTAACAAACTTTACAATAAGAGGAGAAAGCTATTACATGATAGAACAAAATCCATAAAAGGGAAGTCACCCCTGATCATTATTAGTAAAAAAATACGAGCACTCATAAAATCAACTAAGGCCAATTTTGAGAGAAAATTGCCATGGATTCAAAGGAAAATCATAAGGCCTTTTTCAGCTGTGTTAGGAACCTGGGTGGAAACTCCCAGATATGCTCAGAATTAGTCCAAAATGATACAAAAATCACTGAACCCACAGACATTGCCAACATACTGGCAGACAGGTTCAGTGCAAACTTCACCCCCCTCTCCCTCCCTAAAGGAGAGATAACTATCCCAGCCGAGTGTAGCCTCCCGAACATCTCAAATGCGCAGGTGAAAGCTGCTCTCTCTAAAGCTAAAAACACAGCATCAATGGGACCGGATGGTGTCCCCGGCTGTGTGCTACACGAGCTAAATGAGGAATTAAACCCGCACATAAGGCAGCTGTTTAATCTCAGCCTTACCACAGGATACGTGCCCAAGGAGTGGCGACGGCAACTGTGGTCCCACTCCACAAAGGCGCCTCACGGACCCTGGTAATTACCGCCCCATAAGCTTAACAAGTCTAGTCTGCAAAGCTATGGAGAGGATCATAATGGAGCTCATAAACAAAGATATAGGGGACTTGCAGACATTGGACCCGACCCAGTTTGGCTTTGTCAAGGGAAGATCATGCCTTTTGAACTTGGTCGACTTCTTGAAACAGTCACCAAGGCCATTGATGAGGGAAAGGCAGTCCATACAGCCTACCTTGACCTTGCAAAGGCTTTCGACACAATACCCCACTCGGGTATTGTAGAAAAACTTACCAGCTTAAATGTAAACCCATATGTCACAAGATGGGTTGCAAACTGGCTTAAGGACAGAACCCACAGGGTTAGAGTTGCTGGCGCTGTGTCAGACTCCAAGCCGGTCACAAGTGGTGTCCCACAGGGCTCGGTCCTTGGCCCCTATTGTTTGGCATCTACTTCTCAGAAGTACAGGCCAACATGGGAGGACTTTGGCTGACAAAGTTTGCAGACGACTGCAAACTGGGCCATAGTGGAAAGTGTATCGGACATGGATATCCTTCAGAAGGGACTCACGGAAACAGATAGCTGGTGCCAGAGCCATGGCCTGAAGTTAAACGCCAAAAAATGTATAGTCATACCCTTCGGGAAAAACAAGGTAACCCCAAGCTACCATATAGGTGGCAATCCACTAAGCACAGAAGAGGTTATCAGGGATCTGGGGACCCAGGTTGACAGTGGCCTTTCTTTTGACACTCACATTGCTAAAGTGGTTAGAAAGACCTTCTACATTGCCCACCTGATCATGAAGGGATTCACATCCAGATCTAGTGAGTTCATTGTTCCACTGTACTCTTCACTTATCAGACCAATGATCGAGTACAATGCCCCATTCGGGATGTATCTCACCCGACATCTGCAGCAATTGGAGAGACCCCAAAAGTTCCTCACCAAAAGGATAAAGGGACTCCAAAATCTGTCATATGCTGCCAGATTGAAGAAACTCCAGCTCTATTCAGTCGCATACCGTCTGCTCAGAGGTGACATGTGCCTGACATACAAGGCCATGTCCAACCCGGAATTAATGGACATGCTCCACCTCAAAAATCCAAATCCACCAAAACCACTAGAGCAAGCGACTTAAACCTTAGCACGGCTATAAATAGGACGTGCTGGAGGGATAGATTTATCACTCAGAGACTCCCTATGCTGTGGAATAAAATCCCGGTCCATGTGAGGCAGAGCACCTCGCTGACTCTGTTCAAGAGAAATCTAGACCTGTGGATGGGAGATCGTAGGTTTACCCCGGGAATCATATCTGTGTCACTGCTGGACAGAGGCACAACAAACTAATGGGCACAGTATTTTTTCATATAAGGGGTGGCGTAAGCCACAAAAATTTGGGCTAGGCTTATAAATGCCTTAGGGCAGATAGCCTAGTATAAACCTATGAACCTATGAACCTATGTTGTTAGATCTGGGCTGCTCAAAATGACAAGGAATGAATTCCAGTGCCTTTACATTGAGATTACAGCTCACAGGGTCTTGAACATCCTCATAAAAAAAGTCCACTGAAACACCAGTCATCATCACTGTCCTCCTCTCCTTCACCAGGAGGAAGCATAGGCTCTTGAATATTGGAGAGGATAGTTCCTCTCCGCCTTAGCCTTCTGGATCGCCTTGAGTTAGGCTTCCGCTGAGCCATTCTGGGTTCCAGATTCATGAGTCTCACTGATTTTGCCAAAGGCATTAAGTTGTTTCAGTGCCAGGTTTTAATGGGTCCTTCTTTTCTCTCAGAACAAACTTGGTAAACAGGGATATTAGATAGCAGAGAACAAATTATGTAAATCTCAGATCCCCAGTGGTCAGCTAGTTCATGCTTTCCTTGTAGTCCCAAATTTCTCAAAAGAACTCTATCCTCTGGCTGCAAGTCATGCATCTTTACTTTTTTGTCATAGTGAGCCTTGTTTCGCTGATGTCTTTGTCCTGTTGATTTTTCAGCAAGCTCATAAGCCTGTCTGAGGTTCTTCTTGAGTTTGTCCACATAACTGCCGTGAGATCCCACTGGTGTATCATCAGCTGTGACTCCAAAGGTGACGTCAGTAGCAGACGACCTTCTCTTCCAAACATTAGGAAGTAAGGCGAGAATCCTGTAGCATCATTTTTAGTACTGTTGCAAGCATGCACCTCTGTGGCTACATGTCTACTCTATTGACTCTTCTTCTCAGCAGATAGTGTCTCCAAAGGTCTGTTGAAATGCTAAGGCTGAGGATCCCCTTGAGGATGACAAGGAGTGGTGCGGCTTTTTTGGACTCCCAACAGAGTGAGTAGTTCATGGACAAGCTTCCTCTCAAAATCACGCCCTTGGTCAGAGTATATCCCAATGGGGCCATAGTGTACAAAGAACTTCTCAACTAGTAGTTTTGCCACTGTAATAGCTTTCTGATCATGAGTGGGAAATGCTTGAGCATACCTGGTATAGTGGTCTGTCACTGCCAACACATTACTGATCCTTTCTTCATCCAGTTCAATGCACAGAAAATCTATACAGACCAGTTCCATGGGTCCACTACTTTCCATTTGACCCAGTGAGGCAGCTTTGGTTGGCAGAGTCTTTCTCTGAATGCAACGAAGGCATGTATGGCAATAATCCTCAACATCTTGCTTCATGCATGGCCAGTAGAACCTGTCTCATACCAGACCCATAGTTCTGTTATAAACAAGATGACCATGTTCATCATGCAGTGATTGGAGTGCTACTTCTCTATACTTCTGAGGAAGCAACAATTGCCATTTTTCACTGTCGAGTGCACTAGGAGATCTCCTATGCACTAGTCCATTCTGTATCTGGAGTCTGTCCCATTGTTTGGCCAACAGTCTTGCCAGAGGATGAATGTCCGTGCGAAGCATATTAACTTGTTTCTTCTCTAAAGCAGCTACCACCAGCTGACCTAAGGGGTCTTCTCTTTGATCTCTTCTTAGGTCACTGTTATTCAAAGATGGTAGCAATGAAGCCTGCAAAGTGACTAAATAAGCTTGGGGTATGCTTGCTGCAGACAGACTCAACTTCTGGGCTCAACATTCAGTGTGTTGATAGCAGGTTGAAATCTGACACATATCTCTCACCCCTGGCGCTAGAATTTCCACCCATTCATCGGGGTGTAAATCCCCCTGAGGTCTTCTGGACAGACCCTCAGCATCTCCATTTTCATGTCCTGGGCAGTATTTCAAACTGAAATTATAGTTGCATTAGACTGCCATCCATCTGTGGCCAGTAGCATCTACTTTTGTAGTGGTTTGGATGTATGTCAGAGGGTTGTTGTCAGTCTGCACTTCAAATTCAGCCCCATAGAGATAGTCATGCAGCTTGTCCACTACCGCCCACTTTAAGGCAAGGAATTCCAACTTGTGTGCAGGGTAGTTTCTTTCTGTGGGGGATAAACTCCGACTGATAAAAGCCACAGGTCTAAGCTTCTTGTCATACTCCTGGTAAAGGACTCCTCCTAAGTCATCCCTGCTAGCATCCACATGTAAAGTGTATGGCTTTGTTGAGTCAGCATATGCCAGCACAGGGGCATGTGTGAGGCAATACTTAAGCTGTTCAAATGACTCTTCACACTCAGGAGCCCAATGACTCTTGATGAGTTCTTTAGAACCTCTCTGTCCCTTAGGCTTTTTCACAAGGATATCTTCATCTGTTTCATCTGCTTTCTCATCATTTTGGAGCAAATGGTTGAGGGGTCTTGCTACCTTTGAAAATCCTTCCACAAACCTTCTATAGTAACTGCAGAACCCTAGGAAAGATCGCAGCTCTGTGATAGTTTTGGGTCTGGGCCAAGATGTCACTGCTTTGACTTTACTGGCATCTGTGGATATTCCATTTGCAGACACTACATGTCCCACATAGGTCACTGAAGGTTGGAAGAACTTGCATTTGTCCAATGACAACTTCAGGCCTTCCTTCTCAATCCTGTCCAATACCTTCATCAGTCTTTCTTCGTGCTCCTGTAGGGTCCTCCCAAAGACAATGATGTCATCCAGGTAGACTAAGACTTCCAGGAGATGCATGTCTTTCCATGATTCTCTGGAAGGTTGCCGGTGCATTTGATAAACCTTGAGGTAAGCGATCAAACTCAAAAAATCCCAAAGGGGCGATGAAAGCAGTCTTCTCTTTATCTTCTGGGTGCATAGGGATTTCATAATATGCACTCCTTAAGTCTCGCACACTGAACCACTTACTGCCCACAAGGCAGTTTAGAGCATCATCCGTCTGGTGAGTTGTGTACTGGTCTGGAATGGTTCGTTGATTAAGAGTACAATAGTCAACACACATGCGAATTGACCCATTCTTTTTCCTGACAATAACAATGGGAGAGGCATATGGACTTCTTGACTCTCGAATTATCCCTTCAGCTTTTAGTTCTTCTAAATGTTTTCTTAAGTCCTCCAGGTCTCCTGGGGCTACTCTTCTGGAACGTTCTCTGAAAGGCCGGTCCTCTTTTACTCTTATTCTGTGTTCTGCACTTTTTGCACAGCCCATATCTAGTTCACTAGTAGAAAAAAAAATTTTTCTTTCTCATTAGTAGCTCTTTAACTCTGGTTAGCCACTCAGGGGGCAAAGAACCACCTCCTATATCAATATCTTCCAGCTTCAACTTGTTGGCTCTGCTCTCATTCCTTGTCAACACAGAAGCAGGTAAGGGAGTGGTAGTATAAACATTTCCCAAATGCACTTGTGAACACAGGACAATGGGAGTACTTCCTTTATTTTTCAATCCCACATGCAAAGTATCATAAGGATGCTTTAACTTGTCTGTAGGCCAAAATTCTGGGACTAGTTCCAGCCCCGGTGGCAAGTAACTTTCTGGATACGTTTCCATCATGAGATGAGAGGAAACTGTTTGTCCACACATCCTCACTTTGGCTCTCAAGCAGATGACCTGACCATGATGAATTATATGCTCTTTCCCAAACAGGGCCCACACATGACTAATTTTATCTTTCTTACTATCCTTCTTCCTTTGAAGGGCACAGAAAACTGATCTCAGGAGAGGATGTAGTGTTGGGTGTTTCTGGGTCAATTGAGGCATTAGAATTCTTCTGACGAGGTCAGTATTTGTCCCCAATAAAATAGATGCTGAATCCTTTCCTTTTGGCCTGAGGCACACAACAGTGAGTGCTTTAAAAACTTCTATTGACCCAACAACTGAAGTGAAAAATTCTAACTTGATTGAGACATAACCATCATAAGGGAACTTCGTGTCACTTAGCCCCCAGATCTCCAAATCTTCTAACTTTTCAAGTGGCAAATGCTTTAAGTATTTTTGGTAGAAGTCTCTGTACAGAATGGTGATTTGTGCACCAGTATCCAACAGTGCTTTGCTATACACTCCTTCTATTTCTACCGACACGACAGGGGACGGTCCCAGTAGGCCATCAGGTAGTTTCTATTTCTGGTGTTGTTCAGCTGTACAGCAGTCAGCATGTGGTTGATGTACCACCGGTTGACCTCACCATTTTAATGGATAAGACTCTTGCTTAGTAATGCTTTGCATTCTCAGATGCTGAGATTTTAGCTGAGATGGCTTTCCAATTCGGTTGTTCATCTCAGATGAGCTAGAAGTGTGCATAGTAGCTAGTTTCTCTCCCCTATTACAAGGGTTAGCGTGGAAAGGAGATCCAGGATGCTGTCTGTTGATGTTAGATTTTATGGAGCTCTTTGTAACTGGACACTCAGCTGGCTCATTCACTGAGGCCCTTTGAAGTTTCCCTGCATTGCACTAGCCAATAATAGTTTGTTCACTCTTTTCAAGTTCTCTGCATTAAGATACTGTTGCTTTATACGCCCTGCATCTCCACAACGAAAACAAAATCCAGTAGGAACTCTGAGAATTGGCTGATTCGGTTCTTCCCTGAGTCCTTTCATGGAGGTTCTATTCCTCCCTTCAGCTAAAGTTACCATGGCTTTCTGCAATTCTTCAACTGTGTCACCTCTACATTGCGGACACTCTGGGCCACGACTCCTGTTTGAGTACTGAGCACAGCTATAGGCTCCTGCTGGTGTTCACTCACTGTTTTAGTTGCTGTTGAACACTGAGATTTGGCTTCCAGCAGGGATTCCTCTTCCCTCATTTCTTTAACCAACTGAGAATAAGTTAGTCTCTTCCCTATTTCTCATCCTCATTTTCCACCCAATGGGGTCCATAGCTTGAGCTCCTTGTAAAATTTGTCTGATCTGTACTTGGTCGGCTACTTTCAGATCCACCTCCTTCTTTAGGATGATCTGGTGGAGCATTTTATCTAATCGCTTAATGTAATCGGACAGTTTCTCACCAACTTCTTGGTATGTATGTTCAAACTGATACAGTAGGTCAGCAGCCCTCTTGCTCCTTCCAAACACATCCTGCAGTACTCCTAAATAGTCCTTGGCCATGCAGTCTTGCTTAGCCATCCTTAGGTTCCTTATGGTATCCGCAGCTAATCCCTTTAGATGTTCAGCAATCCGCTGTTCTTCTGAGATTCTGGGATATCCCACTCCTCTAGGGTTTGTGAAGCCTGATCCATCCAGGATTCAAAATCTTCCTCTCCCTGAGGTGTGGGTTGTTTGCCAGAAAAGAAATGCAATTTGCGGTAATCAAACCCAGTGAATGACTGTGTAGGCTTTAAGCATTTTTCTATAAAACATCCCAAAGCATTCAAAACTTTAGCCCCTAATGTATTTATGGTTAGTGAAGCTGCAGCTTCTGGTGTAAGGTTCTGACCTGCTTGGATAGCTTCCACAGGTATTTTCTCTGTTGCTGAGGTAGTGCATTTCTCAGGGATTACCACACGGACTGCACTCTCACCTGAAATTTGTACACTCGAAGGTATGTGCTCATACACTAAAGGACTTTTCCATTCTAATAAGGCCAATGTGCTGTGCTCGGTAGGGTCCACAGTGCTGTCCAACAAAAATCCACGCCACACAATTGGCAAAAATTCTGTGACTTGATGTATTTGCATATCAGTCCATGAGATCCCTGGCAACACCAGAACTAAGCAATGCTCTGACTGAGCATTGTGCTATTTGCACCACTTAGCAGCTACTTCTGGGTTCATATTTCTGCTGGATTTGCTTTCCACACATACAGGGGAATAGGGTAGAGTCCAAGGCAGTACAAGCAATCCTGGACGAGCCCCCAAATGTAGCGCACCCACAGGTACAGCTGAAGAGATATGGGTTCCTTCCTACCTGACTCTGGTGACACCCCTATTAGGCCCAACACACCAAGGTGGCAAGAGGGACAAATTTTATTCTAGGTGACACATCTATTTTAAAAAGGCAATAGCACAACCATAAGCAAATTATTTCAACAGTGCACCAGTTAGCAATAAGGCAAGGTGAGATATGCATGCAATGAAAACATGCATTCACCCTCGTCCAAAGAACTCAACAGAAGAAGGTCTTGACATTCAAACATGCACAAAGAAGGCAGTATCAATGAGCAGTAAAGCTTTATAATACAGCAATACAAACACGGGAAAAATGCAATGTCATTAAGCAATAAAAGAGTCATAATACAGCGATACAGATATGAGAAAATGCAATGTCATTGAGCAGCAACATTCTTGAAGGCAGCAGTACTAACACGAGCAAAATGCAATGTCATTGAACAATGAGGATTTATAATGCAACAATACAAACATGAGAAAATGCAATGTCATTGAGCAGTACTAACACCCTCTACCACTTTACAAGCAGTATGGTGTTTCCATTTGGTGAAGGTACCAAAGAAGTTAAAGCTATAATGCTAAAATACTAGACTATTTTTAGGAGTAACCATGATTTATTTAGGATTTTTGGGGAAGAGCCAAAATTTGTGAACAAAATGGGTAAGAATCTGAAATATTTGTTTGAGCATAACATCATTGCTTATAATCCATTTGAGAAAGGAACTAATAAATGTGGTTGTTGCTCATATTGCAAATATATTTTGGATGAAAAAGTAATCTATTTACCGAATAGGGCTCACCCGGTGGTTTTTAAACCAGGGAATTGTACAACAAAAGGTTTAGTTTACTTGGCTGTATGTGATTCATGTAAACATTTTTATGTAGGGAAAACTGACAGACGGCTTTGTAAACGTATTTATGAACATGTTTATGCAATCCTACACAAAAATGACAAAAAAGATTTGTTTAGACACTCATTGGAATGTGTAGAATTTAAAAAGTTCAGATTTGGTATTTTAGAAGGTATACATAGAACTTCAAGAGGGGGCTGGTGGGAATTGGATATTGAATTATATGAATTGAAATGGCAATTTTTACTTTGTTCATTCTATGAACCTGGTCTTAATGACACTTTGTCTATAGCCTCAGTTTTAAAGTATAGGGCTTTGACCAGATGACTTTATTGTATAAAATGAGATCTGTCTTTTTAAAAAATATATATATTTTTAATTATTTAATTGATTAAGTGGTTAATTGAGCAAGTATATTTAAGCTCTTGCTTTGTGTGTTTTTTTATTCTGATGAAGTCTTGGTATTAACCAAGATGAAAGCGCTAAATACATTTGTTTTCTGTGGTGGACACTGGCTGATCTGGATTTATTTCTTGAAGAACTTTGGCTTTGAAGACACTGCTTATCCTAATGTATTTTTTGAAGTTCGTGAAGCAGGGGTGAGATATTCTGCCTTTGTGATTGCATTCTATTTGTATTGATAGTTAAGTGCTTGTGTGAGTGTTAGGTAGATAGGTAGATAGGCTAGTTAGGTAGGTAGGTCTGTGACTGTTGCCTCTTTACTGCTTTGCTGTCCATTAGGACGTACCACTTTCTGGTGGGCTGGGCTTTTCTCCTTTTTTTTTCAGATGCAATTAGGCCTTAGCTATGTGTTAGACCTTCTCCTGTTGCTGTTTTTGGTGTTGGCTATTTTTAGTACAGTAGGTTGCTTTTTGTCTGTGTTTTGCACTTATGAATAAGGGCTTTAAGAAGTGTTTTGCCTCTGAACACAAGTTGCAGTTGCAAAATGCACATCTTAAATGTGAGTATTGTCTGGGAGCATCGCACCTGGACTTTGGGTGCACTGTCTGTGTAGGATTTGGGTCCAGGGCTATCACTGAACATAGGGCCAAGTTGGTCCTCAAGGGACTTCTCCTCTCTGATTACTCTTTGGCTCCTTCTGTGACTTCTCCTTTGGTTCCAAAGGCTGGGTCAGAGAAGCAGCACCCACAGGATTTCAGATCTTCTAAAGGGATTCGGAAGAGATCCTCTTCTTCTGTCCCCACTCCTTCCAGAGCTACCTTTGGCTCCACTGTGTAGTGGAATAGTGTTCCTTAGTTCCTCCCAAGGAATTTTCTGTGGCTGGGGACTCTGTTCCACAGGGTGAAGCCAGACTGAGCAGACAGCATTACATACAAAAGTTATGTACTTACCATAACAATAGATCCATGCTGTACATCTTCAATCTGGTTGAGCCCCCCCCCCCCACCACCACCTCATTTGGTTGCTGTAGCGAGTTTCCCATTTTTGCACTGACCAGACAATGAAGGTTGCCTGTTCGTTATTTATGGAGTCCTGCATCCTCCTTGGTTGGGGAATCTTTTTAGGATAGTTTGAAAGTGATTGTCATGGGGCAAACTCGATCTGAAGAGTAGAGTCAGGAGAGGGGACTTATGGGTAAGGGAGGCAGAGCCAAGTGAGTTTGAAGATTAATGGAATTGGCCATTGTCGGCTCAGAGTCTGATTTGAAGACCCACAGGTTGAACCAAATAGAGATGGACAACTTGGATCTATCGTTATGGTAAGTACATAACTTTCGGTTATTCTTCTTTTCCCTGTTAGTTATAGTGTTGATTTAGACAACCTTATTATGGCTGACAAGCTGGATGGCTTTAAAAAGTGTGTGCCCTGCACACATAAACACCACAATTCTGATGCACATGACAAATGTATGTACTGCCTTGGCCCCTCACACCTTGATGTAGCCTGCTGAATTTGTGAGGCCTTTGGCCAAAGGGCTGTAGTGGAGGGATAAATTAATACTTAAGAATCTTCTTGATCTCACTATTGGAGAAAAACCCTCTTCTGCTACATGGAACCCAGTGGCCTCTTCATTGTCTTCTTCTTCTTTAGCTGCTTCATTTTCTAAGAGACAGGACAAACATAAAGCTTCTGATAAAGACAAGGAGACTTAGAAATATTTAGAAAAGGACAAATCAATATCTTCTAGGGAACCATTTCTGGAGCTGGCTCCCTCATCACCTCTAGCACCGAAGCTTAGCAAACCTTCAGAGCCAATGCTATTTTCAGATTTGATAATTATTGGATCCTCAACTCCTCCTAGGTTTTCTCTGGAGCTTGTTTCTCCTAGGCTCAGACCACCATGCACATCCAGGCCCCTCTCCGTAGTTTCATCCTTTAGGAAAGTTAGATCCTCTTGGAACTTTGAAGCAGACATGGACAAAATGATGATGCATTTTCTTCAGACCCAGATCCAGTTGAGGGTTATCCCATCTCCAACCACTGTCAGATCTGGTGGAACCCATTCTCCCCCAAAATCCTTATTGGTTCCTTCTCCTTCTCCAATCTGACCTCTCAGATTGGAGCCCCTGGATTTGATTCTTGCACAAGTTAGATCTGCATTGGAGCCAAGACTGCATATTTCATCGACCCCAGTGAGTTCTTTGACTAAGTTGGCCCCAACCTCATCAGAGCCATTGGAGTCCCGAATCCATAACACCAGCACTGACCCTGACAGTTTTGGATTGGATCCAATGTCTTCAGGTCCTTTCTTCCCCTTAGGAGCCTCTGTGCTAAATAGTTTGTCTCCCATGACAGCCTCAGGCCTGAGCTGAATGGCTTCCAGGATTGAGCCATCTTTGAGAGTTTCAGCTGTGAAGGCCATGCTCCCTGGAAATGTTTCGGTCTAAGTCTTCAAGGCCTTCAAAAGACAACTCTCCCAACCTAGGGTAAGGTGTTCCCTCCTGGAGCCTGATCTAACCCAGCTCCAGAGGATCTCCTTTACTCCCCTGGTCCCAGTGGACAGCCAGTTCTTGAACCTACTCTCCCTAGAGAGAACTTGTATCTTTCTGAGTTCTCCCCTGAGCAACCAACAGAGGAGGTTCATAGAAAACATAAGTGTAAAAGGTTTCACTTGGATTCCCTGGAGGAATCCCTACCACTGACACTGATTTTGATGAGGGAAAAAATTCCCCTGATCCCCTCCCCCCCAAGAATGTCTCATTCTGGGAGATTCTCAAACTTCTGAGACAGAAAGGGGTTGGTATTCCCAAATTCCTTCTCCTGAAGAATTAGTCTTTCTCAAGGTTTTTGGCTCTGACCCATCTCCTTTTTGGGTGGTCCTTCCTGCTGATGAGATGACTGATTTCATCTCATTCCAGGCACGGAAGGAACCTGAAACTGTTTAACCTATCCCCAAGAAGCCTCATAAGTTCTTAGTTGCTCCATAGGAGTGAGCAAACTGGAGGAAGGGCCCAGCAGTAGATTCCATTATTCTGTTGGCAGCCACCAAAAAGGAGCTTGCTGAAGAAAGCTGCTCCATCCATCCACCAAATTGAAAATCATGTACATTGGACAGATTAGGGAAGTGGGTCTATGCCTCATTTATTTTCTCAGTGAGAGTACATAATTATCTGGCACATTTCACTCATTTTCAGAGAGATTTGGTAAAAGAGATCTCCAGTTCTCTCCAAGGGTTTTGACTGCAGATCAAAAAAAGAGCATTGATTCTCAGCTGACGAACCTTATAAGCATTATTCAATGCCTCTGTGCCTTATCTCTAATGTTACAGAGGGTGTATCTAGAGCAGCCGGAATAGGCACTTCCATCAGAAAACATGCCTGGATACAGTTATGTGACTTTACAGAGCACCTTAAGATGTCCTTCTTCAATGCCCCTTATGGTGACTCAACCTTGTTTGGTCCAGAAGTGTAGGAAACTATTTCCAGGTGTGAAAAGGATGGCAGATCTTTGTCTGCCATAGGGATCAATTTTGCAAGCCTCCCCAGACCTCTCCAGAGATCAGAAAGCAGGGAAGGGAATATGGTTTTGAAAATCTCAGGGATTTTCACCCAACTCTTCTGGAGAATGAGCTCCATGTGGCAGAGGGGAGAACTTGCATAATGGACATCACCCAAGAGGCAGAGGTGGTCCAAAAAATCAAAGCTTCAGAGGTCCATTCTCTGAGAAGCATTTCCAGTGCTCCTAAAGGGTTGCCCAACTGTCGCTTCCTGGATGCAGTCAAGAGGCACTTATCTCTACATCACTGATCTGGATGTCCATCACTCAAAACAAGAGGGTTTTGAGAATAATTTCCAGAGGCTACCTTATTTCCTTTCATTTCCCCCCATTACATTCAAGAAAAATTCCTGATGTTCCACCCTCATAAAGAAAAGAAGCCATTTCAGAGATAAAAAAATGCTACTAACCAATCGAGTCATCCAAAAGATCCCACCAGAACAGAAGGGATGCAGAATTTGTTCAAGGTTCTTTTTAGCACCAAAGAAAAACAGGGACTTAAGGCCATTTTGGATGTAAGGCACTTACACAAGTTTGTGAAACAGATGAAATTCCACATGGTCACAGTTCAGTCCATTATTCCACATTTGATGAAAAATAACTAGATGTGCTTGATATATGTATCCTACCACATAAAAAATGGGCAGGCAATCCAGGCAATATCTCCACTTCTGTCTGGGAGGCAGTCACTTCCATTTCAGGGGTCTGCCCTTTGGACTCACCACAGCCCCCCTCCCCCGGGTGTTTACTAAATGCATGACAGTAGTGGCCGTTTGACTATGACTGCAGGTATTCTGAGTTTTCCCCTCTTTGGATGACTGGCTCATCACCACACCTCTTAGGGATCTACTCCTTACTCTAACTGTGTGATGACTTCGGAATAAAAATCAACCTACAAAAATCCAAACTATAACTAGTTCAATCTTTGGATTTCTGCATGGCACTTTTAGACACAAAATTTCTGATAGCAAGACTCCCTTAAGCATGGATCTCGTCACTCCACCAACAAATTCAACAAGTTTTGTGCTTCTGAAAGCCACCCACCATAATAATTCTTAGCTTTTTAGGCTCCATGACTGCCTCTATTATGTTGGTTCTGCTAGCCAAGTTCCCTATGCGAGTCTTTCAGTGGACCCTGGCAGTCCAGTGTTGCAGAGATGGATATGTTCTCCATACCTTCATCAGGGGCATTCTTTTGCCCCCCACACACACACACAGAGACCACAGGTCATAGGCAACAGTGACCTCAGATGCCTCCCAATTGGGATGGGGGTTATTACCTGGGAAGGACTGTCTAGGGCATGTAGACTCAGAGGCCAGTCTTTGCATCAATATTTTGGAGATGAGAGCAGTCCTGCAAGCATTTCAGGCCTTTCAGGACTCTCTCTCTCTCTCTCTCTCTCTCTCCTTGGGTGCTATCTCTATCCAAACAGTCAGTATGGCTGTGGTTTGGTACTTCAGCAAACAGGGAGAAACCAGATCTTACCACTTGTGTCAAGAGGCCATGAAAGTGTGGCAATGGGTCAAGTCTTCTTGCTGCTTTCTTAAAGCAGTGCATATCCCAAAGAAGTCCAATATTCTTGCAGACAGGTTGAGCGGATCCATTCTACTTCCTCATGAGTTGTCCCTCAATCCATTGGTAAAGGACCAGATTTTCAGCCGTTGGGGCCAACTTTGTTGCAGTCTCTTTGCATCTCCCCTAAACACCAAATGTAATCCCCAATGAGGGTGATTTACCATGGGATGCTGTAATGCACCCTTGGCGTCCTTTACCCCTTCGCCCAACAACGTTGTTCCTAAAGTTCCTTCAGAAAGCATCAGCATTGAAAGTCAAAGTCATCCTCATAGCCCTTCCTCTGGCCTCATCTAGTTTACCCTCCTTGAGTCCAGGGATTGGACCCAGACTTACTGTCTCACACGTTGAGTTCACCTCACTTGAACATTCATGTCTGCAGGTTAACAGCATGGTTTGTCCGATTCCAATGATGGTTTGACTGTCCAGGGTTTCCCCCTTCCATTGTCCACATTCTGTCTTCTTCACAAAGACCTTTCACCAGAAAACTCTAGAAGAGCAAATGGAAAAGGTTTTCTGTTTGGGCTATGGAAAAAAACACTGATGCTTTTTCTGTAATACCTTCTCCAATGTGTATCCTGCTCTTCCACTACTAAGATTCAATTAGCTGCCATCTCTCCTTTCCATGTAGGGGAAGAACATAAACCCATAGCTTCTCTTAGATTATCTAAGCCATTTCTCCAGGATGCCTTTCATCTTCACTCCCCACATAGAGATCCAGTTCCTCCATGGGAGATTACTACTATATTGCAGTTTCTGATGCCCCCATGAACCTCCTGCTATCACTTCTACTATGATAATTTCTGAATTACATGCACTTTCCTCAAAAGCTCCCTATCTAGTTTTTCACAAAGACAGCATGTTCTTAAAACAATCCAATGTTTCCCTTAATGTGGCTTCTGAATCATCCATTAATCAGTCCATACATTTACCAGTTTTCTTACCAAATTTCTGAAACAATGGTGAAAATACTTTACATTTGTTAAATGTTCATCAGCTGCATTTTTATTTACACATTTCTAGCAGTTGTGGAATTTATGTTCTTTAGCCAATACATTGTACCCAGTTTTTATGTACCTTTTAACAGCTTAATGGATATGTACTGAGAAAATAAGTGATTTGCCAAGTCATACATCCAGGTTCTTGACTTAGTCAACTTGAGGAATAGTCTCTCTAACTTGGGAGAGGATGTCATGATGTTTGTTAAAGTGCTTTAGTATTTCTTAGTGCCTCATAGAAACAAGATAGCATTAGATGTCAATATATCTGTATGTATTTATATATATTTATATATATATATATATATATATATATATATATATATATATATGGGTCTACTTTGGATGACCGAAACGCCAGTTCGCCGACACGCAAAACACCGAGACCAAACAACTGAAAAGGAAGGTGATCGACAAGGTGAAATCCCGACAGCCAAAAGACCGACATGGGCAACGTGTGAGCGCGACTCGGTAAGTGTGCGATAGTGAGGGATTTAGGGTTAGGAAGCGGACAGGTAAGTGTGCGATAGTGAGGGATTTAGTGTTAGGGTGTGGGAAAGGTGAGTGTGCGGTAGTGTCGGACTTAGGGTTCGGGTAAGGTAAGTGTGTGATAGTGACGGACTGTAGTTTAGGGGCAGGTTAAGTGAGTTAGGGTTAGGGTGCGGGTAGGGTGAGTGTGCGATAGTGACGGGCTTTATGTTTTAGGGTGGGTTAAGTGAGTTAGGGTTAGGGTGCAGGTAGGATAAGTGTGCGATAGTGACGGACTTTAGGTTTAGGGGTGGGTTAAGTGAGTTAGGGTTAGGGTGCGGGTAGGGTAAGTGTGCTGTAGAGTCGGACCTTAGGGTTAGGGTTTGGGTTAAGGTTAGTAGATATGTAATTGTGTGTAATGTGTAGTTTACGTTTTGTGTGTCGGTGTAATGGTGTTCGGTTTTGTGAGTTGTCGGTATTGTGTGTTTTCGGTTGTTTGGTCTCGGTGTTTTGCGTGTCGGCGAACTGGCGTTTCGGTCATCCAAAGTAGACCCATATATATATATATATATATATATATATATATATATATATATTTTTTTTTTTTTTTTTTTAAGCATCTTTATTAATATGTCACTTAAGACATGGGCATATGTACATTAACAGAAAGGACAACAAACTGTATTAACATTTTTCCATTTACGCATATTATACATGTTTTCATTCGTTGTAACAATTTTAAGTCCAACGTTACATAAATCACTCACTTCCTGCATTGTCTTAAATCTCACTTCTCTTCCTCCTGAACATTATACTGCATGTTTTATTCCCACAAATTACATTTATTTCTATGTAATTTGCCCCTTCTTAACATTATTCTGCATGTTTTATTCCCACAAATTCTATTTATTTCTATGTAATTTGCCCCTTCCCATTTCTAAATATCCATTTTCACTTCTTTTATCTGTTTTACAATATTCAATACTTGAAATACAGTTGGTTTAGATTTTGATTTCCATTTTCTAATGATTGTTAGCAGCCAGCAAAATTAAAGGTCTTATTATGTCTAGGCAATTCAGATCCTTTATCCATGCTGAAAAGAATCATTTCCTTGTTATAGCCATTTGTCCCCCGATATCTCTGACAGAGTACTCTGTAGGGATTTTTTAAAATTATTCTTTGAAGTCTGCTTGGGATATAAAAATACTTTTGCAAACACATACAATCAAAAATTCTAAACCTTCTGGACTTTTTGCTTACTTGTGAGCCATACATATGTCCTCCGTTGTTCACTTGTAAATTGCTTTTCCAGTCTATCTTCCCAATCTTTTGTAACCTCTTCCACTTCAGTCTTATAATTATCATGCAACATTTTATATATGTTAATTTAATAATTATGCCTTTTTTAACAGCAGCTTCTCTCCTCGATTCTGCTAAAAACCTAGCAGAGCAGGTCTTTCATGTAGGACTCCTCTATACCTTTCTCTTTGCCTATACTCTGATATCAGTCCTTGATAGGGAAGGCATTCTCTTTCTTGCAGTCCAAACTTCTTGGTCTTATACCACTCTAATACCTTTCCCTCACTAGCTATTTGCTCCCAATACTTTGTCTCCTTTGTCAGTTTTCTCCAATAAATTCCAGGCCCCTCTTACTTATTTTCTGTACCCAACTTGCAGTCCCTGTTGGCAAAATATCCTTTTTCCATTCATGTGTTTGCTTAGTTCTTAGAATACTTTCTGCAACTTTATGAATGTAATATTCCTTATGGTAGTTATTACTCTCCTTAAGGATCTTCATTAAAAATTCCAATTCCTCCTTATTTCTTGACCCCCCGCTTCATCATTATCATCCCTTTCCACCTACTGCATGTATTATGCATATGAACCTTAACTTTGTAGCTCTCAAATATTGCTTCAAATCAGGTAATCTTAAACCACCTTGTCCTATTGGGGGATAAACTTAGCTCTGGCAAGAGTTAAATTCCTTTAACTTCATATTAATTATTGTTTGAAACTTTTCCACTGGTTGATAAAAATATGCTAATGTGTATAAAACTAAATTAACTAAAAACATTTTCACTGTTGTATTTACCATCATAAACAAGAGTTTCCAATTTCTCAGTTATTGTACCATCTTTTGTTTATTCTTTTCCTATGTAACATTAGCTGCCAAAACAGAAGCATTTTAATTCGGACTCCTAAATACTTTTGTAACGTCGCCTGTCTCTGCCAGTAATCAAGGAGCCTGAATCCTCACCACTGACACTGGTGAGGGACATTCACTTGTAACAAAGATAGGTACATGCAGTATTTCCAGATGCATCCCTCTGCACCAAACACAATTTCCCTTAAGAGCACACAGGGAACACATTCAGTCCGAGGTCTGAGTTTCCCTCTGTCTCTTTCTCTCTCTCTCTCTCTCCAGGCCCCCAGTAAAACTCATAACTGGCACAGCTATAGAGGTTAGTCCTCAGCAGAGTGTCCCAAGCCAAGTTCTCCACTACTCTCTCTGTAAAACCAATGCTCTATGTCTCTGCTCCAAGTAGCGAACACACACACTCATTGAGATTTAATTTTCACACAAACACCTGGGAAAGGCTGACACAGATTTACTACTTATGCCCCTCTGCTGTGACTATAAGGTAGATACTGCCACCAGGACACTCCAAAGACAGCTACTCTAAGGCTCTTACAAGGGTACCCAATTATACTAAGTGAAATTAATGCTAATACAAATAATAGGGTTTGACCAATGCAGTAAGGCTTCCAGGAGTGGCCACAGTGTCACCAAATAAATATAAGTACTCTAAAAGGGTAAAACATTCTCTAAAAGAATACCCACAATGAAAAGTTTAAATATATTTAAAAATAAATAATAAATGAACATGAGAATACTAAATATTTATTTACAGTAAACACCAGACCTTCAATCAAAGGAAATATTAAAAATAACACAGGTGGATAGATTCACACAGATACAGAAAGCAGTACTTAACTAATCTCACTATATTTTCCTGACTGATATAAAGACCTACTATTCCCTGGTTACTTACTAAAGCAAGGCAAGATGAAGTGGGTGAGTGATCCTTCTATGTCAGGTTTCAAAGCCAGATGCTCTGAGTCTCTTGTCTCATCTAGCATTGAAACATCATTTCAGTGCTGGATTACAGAATGAGATCTCATACAACTGGTCATCTGACTTCTGGTTCCCATACTACCCCCCCTTTACTATAAACTGAACCAGAATCTTGCATATATGTGTTACCTACACACAGATAGAGCTTTGCTATGATGTGTTATAGCATCTGGAAACCATAAAACCATTTCAACACTTCCACCCTTCCAGGGTGACAATTAAGGACAGTACACTAGGATTCCTAGTCCTTGTTTTTACAGACATTTCATCTCTAGCTGCAATCAGAACTGTAAGATACAATCGGTATGGCCTACCAGGTAATTTCATTTTGGACTATTTTTCAAAGTCAGCTGGACTGAAATTAACTTGTCCTCTTCCAGTATCCTCTGTTACAATATTAATTTCAACAGTTATAATATAATCTGACATACACATTTATTCCTTTTTTTCTGTCCAGCAGGACCACTGTTTGTGCATTTTTTTAATACAAGTAGCTTTACAAATACATTTTCAGCATAAGCACCCGTACAAATCAGTTTGATATACAAATGACACATAATTCTGTACCAAACTCCAGCTAGCTATGCTGGCATATGTTACACATCCATTGACCTACTTCTCCTAGCATAGCTGGCTATACCTCACATTGTCACAACTTTATCTAGGCGTGTCCATATAAATATGGTTATTGCTGAGCCAAGTACATGGGTACATAATTTACAGCTATAGCCATTGTTTTATCTGCATTAATTTTATATCCTAAAAGACTTGAAACTGTCGCAAAATGTTTCACTACACAGAGATGTCCTTTTTTTGATCTATCAAGTAAAGAAATAGTATCATTTGCAAATAAAGCCAATTTCTCTTGAATACCATACTAATTACATCCGTAAATGTCTGAGTCCCTTATTTTCTTTGCTAGTGGCTCTAAATATAAAGAAAATAATGGGGGGAAAGGACAGCCCTGCCTGGTTGCTCTGTTCAAGCACATCTTAATGGGGAGGAACCCTCCCACTTAAATTCTTATCTCTGATCCTTCATATATCCCCCTAATTAACCTTATTATTGTGTCAAAGAATGCAAATGCTTCCATTGCCCTACTGATAAAATCTCAGCCTACTGTCAAATGCTTTCTCTGCTTCAGGACCCATTCTGCTTACCTCTGGATCATTGTTTTATTAATGTTGTCATATGTTTGCTTCCCCTCCAGAAATGCAAACTAATCCATATCTATCCATTCTTACAACTCATTTGCCATTCTTTTACCAGTATATACATAAACATTTTACAGTCATGGTTTAAAACTGAAATGGGTGCATATGAGACTGGGTCTGATGGGTTTTCACCTCTTTGGGTAATACAGCCACCACAGTTTTCTTCCAAGAAGCTGGTCTTCTCCTCCTTTTAAAATACTGTTAAATAACATCTTCCTGATCTGTATCACTTTCTTCCCTCCTCACTTCCAAACTTCCACATGAATACCATCTGTTCATGGAGACTTTCCTACAGATTGATTATACATCACTGTTTTTATCTCATCTTCTCCTCTCTTAACTGTCAGATATTATGCCTCATTTTCCTCTAATCTTAGCAGAATTAAGTTTTCCATAAATATTTCCATTTGTTGTCTTCCTTGATTTCCAAATTCCTCTGCTTTATATACATTTTCATAAGTTTCTAAAACATCTCTAATACCGTCATGGGATCTCTGGTTATTTTTTTGTTATAGGTTCCCTAAGTTTGTCAACAACCCTTTCTGTTTTCTTTTACTTAAGTTACTGTGCTCTAGCTTTTTTTCAAAAAATAGTTGCTAATCAACAAGTTTTCTGAAGACATGAGTATTAGCCAAATACTCCCTTATTTTCTCTTTAGCACAATGTAGTTTCCCCCTTCTTAACTGTATCTTTTTTCTTTTATTTCTACAAATTTTTAAACTCCATTATCATTTTATCCCACTCACTATTCTTTCTGAAGAAATGTTTATCTTCTTTAATAACTCTTGAATAATTTCCACTACCCATCACATAAATTCCTCTTTTTTAACAAGCAGGTGCCAGTGTCTCATTTTTACTTCATTGCTTAACATTTTTATCTTTGTTTTTACCAGTGCTTGATCTAAAATAGTTATTGGCTGTGTGTCAAAACTGTTAATTAAATTTGCATGTTACTGTGAATTATAATTTATATCCAGTTTAGAGCAATTATTTTACCCTGGGGAATAATATGTAAATTCTGTCCAAGTCCCTACTACTGCATTCACATCTTCTATACCAAATATTTTCATACACATCCTCAGAAATCTACCCTGTTTTGCTACTTTTTCCCCTTCTAGGTCTCTTTATTCATCCTCGCTATTGCAAATCAAGTTCCAGTCCCCACCTATAGGTAATATTTATTGCTGAAGGATGATTATTTCTCTCAAAATTTCTTAAGCTCCATAATAGCAACCTTTGGTTGAATATTTAATATATGCCAGCATAATCCTTCTCCCTTGTGAGTCGTCATTTACTACCACAAATCTACCATTACTGTCTTCTTTCCTCTTCAGTCTCTACTGGGGCCTCCTAGCAGTCAGTATTATTACTCCTGTTTAAATTTGCCATTGATTTTCTTCTGAATATCCATCCTGAAATCCTTTCTTTTTGACAAATTCACATGTTCATTTCTTTTCAAATGTGTTCATGGCAGCATTGTTACTTGCACTCTGCATTTCTTATAACTCAATACTCTTTTCATTTTCTCTGTACCTGTAAAGCCATTTACATTCAAGATACTGTGGATTGAGCAGCCATTATGATAAAAAGCTGTCATTCCCATTTATTATACAATACAGTTATCTGAATGTGTATTTCTGTCTTTTGTCTTACATGATCTTTTATACAGTTGTTTCTTCTTTCTTTTCTCTTCTCCATTTAAACCTATGTCACATTTCTCAAGAATTTTTCATTAATGAGAACCTTCAAACAAAAAAAAAAACATTTTCAAAGTACTCTGATCCCCTATTAACGTAGAGCAAACACACAAAACTATGTAGATTTTTAATAAATGAAGTTTAATTCTCCATATAGGAACAATTGCCCTAAATTGACAGCTTTACCCACAAGCATAACCTAATCTAAAATTAAGATTATCCATGCTAAAGTGCATGTTACAGCTTGTGTTTCCACTTACACTGATTGTTGTCTGTTCTTTTCTTATCTCTATTCTTCCTGCCAGATGAGAAAAACAGATTGTATGCTTTCAAAAAATATTACCTTTTAGCCCTAAGAAAAAAGTGGACTGGCTACATTTAAATAAAACTAAATTATTCACTGTTATATTAAATGCACTAAAGTATTAAGGCTGCTGGAGATGCAACTGTCTCTTCACTTCCAATAATTTCAAACCTTGTCACTGAACTGCTTGTCATTGCACCTTTATATTTTGCATCCCCCTCAGCAAAGGATGCTCAGAACTCTCAAAATTATTTGCTTGCACCTGCAGGCACCTTGTCTTCATGTAAAAGTACTCAGCAATGAGAAAAGCAAGCTAAAAACTTGCAAGTGTGAGAAGGAATCTTTGTAAATTTCACCTATAACAGAACGTACATAATTCTCCTGGCTAACTGACTTTAGTTGCAGACTTCTTGTCTCACACTGAGAACATTTACTAATGGAAAAAAATGCTAATGTCTTTGCAGAGTATAGGTCCATAGTTATATACTAGGCTAACAACCAGCAGTGCCTTTATAAGCTGAGCAGCTAACTGAACTTGGGTCACATATGCCATAATTAGCGTTTTAACCCTCTATGCCAACACAGCTGGCACTGAGTTCCATAATTAGTTAGAAAAGCCAGCAAATGTCAGGTCCAAGCAATAAAATTCAAATTATATCTTATATAGTGCTTCAACGAATACTCTTGAGATATAGCATCAAAAAGTCATGAAAGCAGAAGCAAAAGATGAGGTATTACCACTGAGGTTCAACATTAAAAAACTGCTGCAATAATTTAAGTTATTAGGGTTGTATCCTGTC
Organism: Protopterus annectens; assembly: GCF_019279795.1. Lineage (NCBI taxonomy): Eukaryota > Metazoa > Chordata > Ceratodontiformes > Protopteridae > Protopterus > Protopterus annectens. The sequence goes on from NC_056725.1 coordinate 1,360,658,971, forward strand.
AAAGATATTGCAACATTGATCTGTTAGAACATATACTGTTACTGTAAGTTTCCTTACACAGCTGTTCTTTCCTGGTATCTGAAACTGTTTACAAAAGTTTAAATGCAGAGCCGAAAACTCAGTTGCACTGATGTTTGAAAAATCACTCAGCATAAAAGCTGGAAAGATGCAGAGATGAAGGCAAATTTATTGTATCAGCAGGTCAGTTGCTGGTATTCTACAGGAGTCTGCACTGTCTCTAATTTTTTTCAATCTTATCTTTGCCTCTTTGCCTATTTCAGCTATATCCTCTATTAGGAACACAAAATGATGACTCACTTTCAAAATATGCTGATGACTGCAAACTTGGGTACATCGATTCCTTCATTGTAGGATCTGCTAGAACTAATCATTTACCATCATAGGATCATTATAATGGCTAGACATCATGGACAAAAATTTTATATTTTTAAATTTAAAGTGATCTGTTTTGGATGTTTTGTATGCCAATAATACTAAACAATGAAGTTCTAGAGGAAATTAAACTCACTGAAGATCTTGGAATCATAATTAACTATAGCTCTCTAGTCTTGAGACAACTTGACCTAGTATTAAATCCATGGCTTATTGCAGTCTTGTTATACTAACTAAAATAATTTTACCTTGTATGTCTATACTCAGATACATATATGCTGTAATTGATACAGAGTTCACAAATAAATCCATCTCTTAGGTGCATAGCATATTCTAAAAGATGAAAGCACTTAAGTTTATTCAGCATAAGGTATTAGCTTATCTGTGGAAGATTTTGATTGCAATATAGGACATTCTTTGATGAAACATTCAGATTCTGTGAAGATTAGAAATGTATAATGTGTAATAACCAAAAAACACATACACATGGCAGTGTAAAATATTTTACTTGGTTAAATTCCACATAGAAGGGATGGTTTTGTGACCCAGGTACATTCTAGATTGTGGGATATATTTCTACTGAGTTTTAGAACTTCTGGCACCTTATCACAGTTTGAGAAGCTGATAAATGGATTAATGAAGGGAAGTACTATCATAAAATAACATTAGGGAGCCATTGTTCTTTGGTCTAAACACAGTAATCAAGAACCTATAAACAAGTCCATTGCAAGTCTGCTGTAATTGTTTCATTGTATATGTTTATAACAAAGTTGAAATCTACTCTTTGAAATTAACATTCGTTCAGTTGTTTACCAGTTCTGCAGCTTGCCAGTTGTCACAACTAATCCACTCAAGTGATACATCAACCGAAAAGTTTGAAGCACTGAGACATTAAACAATGATAACACGCTGTCAAAAGATATGAGCCACAATAGACATCCATACATTGCAGTAGAAATAGCAGCCCAGCCCAGCAACATTTTTTATTGTTTTAAACTTCTTCAATGCCATTCATTTGTTCCTGCCCTTTGACGTCAACTTATTTGAAAAAACACTGTTTCTTTTTCTTTTTTTTTTTTCTTTTTGACTTTACAGATTTGTTTCAGAGAAAGAGTCACTGTCTCTATAGAATGATGTATCTGTATTGTCACACCTTTATTCGTGGTTGTTAGAGGTTTTTCTGAAGTACTGTCTCAGCTGGTCAGAAGAGGTTTTCAGAGGTACTGTCACACTTTACAAAAGTATATCTTCCTGAAGTACAGAACCCTTACTTTTGTTTGGCTTGACTTTAACATATGCTGATTAGGAACCATTCTGTTTTATGCTTATTTGATGTCACTTGGCTTCCACTTCAACATATGAGATTCTGCTACACCCCTTTTAGAAGCACAGAGTGTCCAGCTATTCTGTTAAAAATAAGTTTCATTAAGAGCTTTCTTGAGACCTGCAAGTCATAAAAATGACTCTGGTCCAGCTCAAAGATTGTATTATTGTTTGTGATACCTGAGACTTGAGTATGAGAACAGCCGTTAGTTGCTGGAAGGCATGCTGATGTTGGTAGGCATATCTGTCACCTGTTTCGCATTTGGTGGGAGTGCTTCAATTTTATCCCCAGAAGTGCATCTGCTCCTCTTTTCTGCTTTGATGTGAAACATACTTTGTGCTGTTTCTTTGGCTTGATTGAGAGACTTTCTAATACTTGTCAGAGTGAAATGGACCAAGAGCAGATGTTGTTAAATGTTTAGCGTCACTGATTTCAGAGAAGATGTGGAGGTTGACTTGAATATGAACGTGAACATTTGTTGTGTTTGGAGGATAATAAGAAGTGGAAAGAGAACAAGATCACTTGTTCTAGCAACTTGAACCTATGTACAGCAATAAACAGGACATGCTGGAGGGATAGATTCCTGTCCCAGCGACTCCCCTCACTCTGGAATAGAATCCCAATCCATATTCGACAGAGCTCCTCTCTGACCCTTTTCAAGAGAAATCTTGATGAGTGGATGGGTAATCGTAAGTTCTACCCTGGGATCACTTCAGGAGCCCTGTTGACAGAGGCCCAGGTTACTAATCTAATGGGGAGGTGAAAGCCATCACTCTTTGGCTAGGCTTATAAATGCCCATGGGCAGATAGCCTAGTACTTACCTATGAACCTATGAACCTATGAAGAAATTCAGGAACAGTATAGGAGAAGATTGAAGTGTAAGCTAGTAAGAGTAAAAACATCTATGTATCTGTACTGAGTGTGAGACAGGAAAATTGCAGTCTAGTCTTTTTTTTCCCTATGGCAGGTTTCAGTGGCTGTTGCCATGAAAAGATATCTCATCATCGATTGCCAAAGTCTCATTAGTGTCTCTTTGCTGACAATGCCATGTTTCGATATTTGAATAGTCTATGTACAGCTCATATAATGGAAATGTTTATTTCTGATGCTTGCTTGCTGCTTCTAAGCTGCACTGGTTCACATGCATACTGTTTCTTGATTCAGTGGTGAGCTGCTAATAGATATGTCCTTCTGTATCTATAAGTTGACTTACCAAAGTGTGTGTGTGTGTGTGTGTGTGTGTGTGTGTGTGTGTGTGTGTGTGTGTGTGCACATGCAAGAGTCAGTACCAGGACTGGACAGATTAAAGAATAGGAAGGCAGTATGGAAGGTGAACTGAAGTTGTTATAAGGTAAACGTGCTATAGAGACAGTGTTGTCAAAGGGCTGTTTAGCACAGAGGCATAGCAGGAGCAGCTTAGGTTATCCAGTTGTAACAAATTAAAATTATATATTTTGCATGTTTTACATCTGTTTTTCTCAGCGAATACACCATCACAGCATGCATGTAAACTTTGCAAATTACAATAGTACTGTGGGAGCTAATTTGGTATTCGAACCAAAGTGTTCTCTTCCTTTTAGTTTTATTACTCTTAATACTGATTATAATTAAAAAAATTGAAAAGTAATATTTACTGCTTTCCATTCCCTAATGTTAAAGTGTTTGCTTGAGTGCCGTACCATTTGCACCACTGTATAGAATACATAACACACCATTTAGGATCTTCATTCAAATGGTGGATGTTTTCAGTGCATGTTGAAATGGGGGATAAACGACTGCAAAAATTGTTTTCGCAGTGCTGATGTCACTAAGTGGTTATGGTAATCTTTAACCTCAGTGACATCAGCTCAGGGAAACCATTGGATGCACTGATAAATTTAATGGATGCATACTATGCATGCGCAGACAAGTGTCCATTAACATCTATGGACCTGTGCCTAAGATGGTGTCACCAGGGAAAAAACTAAATTTATTTGGAAACGTGGCTAAAAAATTTACAAAGCCTTTTACTGAAAAAAAGTGGCCTGAATAAATACAGGCAGAGTATGGGAAAATGCGTTGTAACACTTATCTTATCAGATGCCGTGGTGTAGAACATTGTGGCAAAACAGTTTAAAAGGCAAAGAGCTTTCAATATGGCAATTTTTTGACTAGTGTGCTCTGTGTTGTCAATGAAGGTAGATATTTCACAAATTTCTGGTGTGACACCCATGCACTGGCCCAATAATCACGGAGCCTCAGTCCTCACCACTAACACCTGTGAGGGACGTGCATATTGGGAGGATAACAAGTAGACACACATAGTAAAGTACAATTTCCCTTAAGCCCACACAGAGATCACAGTCAGTCTGGGGCTGGTTTCTTCCTCTCTCTCCAGATCCCCAATAAGACTCTCCACTTACACAGCTATAGGGTTAAGATTTAAGCCGAGTTGTCAAGCCAAAACTTTAAGCACCCTCTCTGTCCAACCATTTTTTGTATCCCTGCCCAAGTAGCTGACATACACACACACACACATTCTGAGATTTGGTTTATATACAAACACATAGACAGTCCTGGGGAAGGCTGGCACAGGATCACTAGCTATGCCCCCTTCTGCCCATACTGTAAGGTAGAAATCACCGCCACCAACCACTCTTACTTATCAGCTACTAAGAGGACCTTGCCAAAGGGTGACCAATTCTACTGTGTAATGTTATTATTATCCATATGGTAAGTGTGACCAAACTAAGGCTACTGGAGTGGATTGTACAGTATAACCAAATACATATGCAAGTACTCTAAGAGCTTAATTATCTCTACACAAAACAGCCACAATTAAAAGGTTTAAATATATTTAATAATAAATAATAAAGGCATAAGACAGTACTCATTAACTTAACACAGTGATAATAGAGTTCAAAATCATAGGAAATACTTTAAAATAACACAGTAGGACAGTCTCACATAAATACAGAAAGCATCTACACTAATCTTGCTATATTCCTATCTATCTCTAAGAGAAACTATGTTCTAAATAACTTACTTACAGAGCAAGGCAAAGTGCTGGTGAGATGTTTACAGGTCCAGAACAAGATACAAAATGCACTGACTTTCTCTCTGAAATAGTTCTTAAGTTAATAACACACATTACTGCCGAATCATCTCAGATTACATCATTCTTTGACACCTCTGTCTAAGTTTCCGAGGCTAGCAGGAGCTTAATTTTTTACACGTCTCTGTTAAAAATGCAGGATTGATAGATATGATATGTTGATGCAGGGTGAAATTACTTCTGAGCAACATAAATACATGGTAAATGATTCACCCTATGTTCCTATTTTTTGGACTTCCCAAAATACACAAGGATATTTATAATCCAACCCTAGGCCAATTGTGAACGCAAGTAATTCTAAAACATATGGCATTGCCCAATTTATTGACCACATATTGAAGCCTCATTTTATGAACATTCCTCATTTGTGAAGGGACTCATGGGATTTCTTGACTAGATGCAATGAGATCGACATTTGTATTGATTATTTATTTATTGCTACCAACATCAAGGATTTGTTTTCTTGTATCCCACATGATTTGGACCTTAGGTGATTTGAGGATTATTTGTCATTCAATTTTGGGCTTGATCATGTGTTAGTCAATACCCTGACCACACTGATGGAATTGGTGTTGGGCAGTAATTATATTCTGTTCCAGGGACAATATTTTAAACAGATCACAGGTGTTGCCATGGGGGCCTCTTGTGGTCCATTATTTGCAAACATCGTCATGGCTGCCTGGGGACATGAGTTTTTACTTGAGTCATAGTATTCTCAGTATATTCATTTATACACCAGGTACCTGGATGATTTATTTTTGGTTTGATCTGGTCCTAAGGATTTGATTGTTGAATTTATGGAGTACATCAACAATTCTACCGCTTTTTTGCATTTTTCACATAGTATAGGTGAGGGCACAATGAACTACCTTGATGTTTTGTTGAGGAAGGATCCATTATCCAATGAACTTTCGTCTAGAATTTACAGGAAGCCCACCTACTCCAACAGTTTGTTGCACTTCAGTAGTAGTCACCCGTTTTGCCAGAAGAGGGCTGTCATCATGGGTCAAATGGTCAGGGCAGCCAAGATGGCCTCTTTATGGAAAGATTTTTTGGATGAGTGCGAGATTCTAACTTCCATGTTTTTAAGGCGTAGTTGTCCTGAGTATCTCATCACTAATATTAAAAAGGAAATTTTGATGAAACGACAGTGGGGTCATTTTACACCATTATTGGCCAGTCAACAGTTTTCTCTACCACCGGGACAGGAGTCGGGGAAGGTGGGTGAGTACCCTGTAGAACACTCTGTATCGGTGAATAATGGACAGGTGGCTGGAGGGACCCTTCCGCTGTTTATAACCACTTTTAGTTTGGATCATGGCCCTATTGAAGCTATCATTAGGAAGAATTGGCAGTTATTGACCAACAATGCTGAACTATTGGAGAAGTTGGGGGTAAGTCTTCAATTTGTTTACAAAGGGGGTAAGTCCCTCAAGAATTTATTTGATGGGATGGGGGCCCTTCATATTCTAAGCACGGAAAAATGTCAAAATGTGGATCATGTTCCTCATGCCACTTTATTTTAGAAATTAAGGAGTGTGTTGTTAATAATATTAAGATCAACGTTAGAGGTAATTTTAATTGCCAGGTCAAGGGAGTAGTGTACATGGCTGTATGTAAACTGTGCCCTGATTTTTATGTGAGGAAGATGGAAAAGAAGTTGAGGCAACGTATTTATGAACATCTATATGACATCAGGAAAGCTAAGGCCTCCAATGCTCTATGGAGACATATTTCTTCTCACAGTGAACACAGTTTTTCATTTTGTGTTTTGGAGCAAGTTGAACAACTCCCAAGGGGTGGTCCCTGGTCAATTTTATTAGAGGAACGTGAGCTGTGGTAGCAATGCCACAGTACCACCTGGTCTTAATGATGTGATCAGCATCAGTAGTGTTTTAAAAAGGAAAGCCTATAACAGATGATTTATTTTAGTTGTTGAATTGTGTGTGTGTTTTTTTAAATAAAAGTCAAAAGCAGGACTTTTGTCATGTGATGGTGTTCACATGACTTGCAGAGAGTATTTTAAGGAAGTGATTTTACATTTTCATTATGTCTGAAGAAGTCATGTTGATGAAAGCGCTAACAACTGTGGAATAAAGAGTGGTTCCTGGTACTGTGCTGTGGTGTTTTGTTGTTCTGAGTTTTCAATTGTTCTGATTTGTTCTCAAAAATACGTATCTCTCAGAAGCTGACAATTCTCTCTTAGAAGTTTGCCTGAAACTGAAGGTCATAAAACAGTTACCTTGGAAACCTGTAATTACCTCTGTTTCCAGAAAATCGAAAGAAGCACCTATCCTAGACATCCTGTCTGTTAGCTGAGATAAACTAACTAGAACACATCTAAAAATACTTTACGTAACAACTTATTTTCTTAGAGTTTTGCAAGTTAACTTTGTACATTCCAACTTTTACTATGAAACCATACATTTGCATTGACATATAGAGTATACACATTTCTGCTCCTTAACAGCAGGGTGCACTGTGGTTACAATCTTAAAGCTCAGTACAGAACATATAGTTTTCTTACATTTTTAAGGCAAGCATACAAATCAAATTACTATTCGCAAATAACATAGAGTTATTTACAAAATTCTATGTAGCTGTGCTGGCAGTGTCACAGTTTATCACATTTCTCCCCCCCCCCCCCCGTGAGAACTCAAGCTAGTTTTTCAAGTGACCCTTTAGAAACATTGCTTGAGAGAATTGAGCCTATCTGGGAATACCTTACCCCATTCCCTGTCTTGAGATCCCATCTGTGTTTTCATTGCTAACCCCACTGCAGTGCTGCACTGTCATATCATATGCTTGCAACCCTAGGCTCCACCTTAGCAACTTGGCATTTTGCTGGCTGGATCGATGTAACCATGTCAGGGGATTGTGATCTGTAACTACTGTGAATTTCCTTCCATACAGATAAGGCTGACGTTTCTGCAGTGCCTACACTATGGCTAGACATTCCTTTTCTATAGCTGCATAGCATTCCTCCCTGGGTTGGAGCCTATGACTGAGATAAACCACTGGGTGCTCTTCTCCCTCTGAGGAAATCTGGCTAAGTACAGCCCCCACTCCATGGTTCGAAGCATCTACCTGCACAACAAATTATTTGCTGTAATCTGAACTGGCTAACACAGGGGGTCCTCCCAAAGCTTCTTTAAGCTTCTGGAATGCCTGCTCACATGCTGGGGTCCACACTACCTTATCTGGCCTGTTTTTCCTTGTCAGGTCTGTGAGGGGAACAGCAATGGCACTATAACTGGGGATGAACTTTCTGTAGTACCCTGCTGTCCCTAAGAATGCCCTCATCTGCTTTTTGGTAACAGGAGCAGGCCATGCCTGAATGGCTTCCACTTTGACTGGTTCTGGCCTGATCATATCACTCACCACTCTATGTCCCAGGTAGGAGACCTCTGTCATACGCACCTGACATTTGCTGGGCTTAATGGTCAACCTTGGCCTCTGTAGTCTGCCCAGCACCTCCCTGACATGCTGAAGGTGCTCTTACCAGGAATGGCTGTAGATGGCAATATCATCTAGGTAAGCAAGGGCAAAATCTCCTGCTCCTGCTAGGAAATGATCTACCAGCCTCTGGAAAGTCACTGGGACATTTTTCATCCCAAAGGGCATCTTTGTGAGCTCATACAAGCCGTCACAAAGGCTGACCTCTCTCTAGCACTGGCAGTCAAGGCCACCTCCCAATAACCCTTGGTAAGATCAATGGTGGTAAGATACTTAGCCCCACCCAGCTGCTCTAGGGATTTATCTATCCTAGGCATGAGGTAAGCATCTGACTCTGTTTAACTATTTCATTTCCTGTAGTACGCACAAAACCTGGTGCTGCCAATTTTCTTTGGTACCAGCACCACTGAGGAGGCCCAGGTACTGTTGGACTCCTGAATAACCCCTAGTTCCAATATTTCCTGTATCTCCTCTCTCAGAGTCTGTCTGATTCTCTCAGACACCCTATAAGGGGCATGCTTAATAGGCCTTTGGGGCCCTGTATCCACATGATGCTGCACCAGGTCCCCAAACTCCTGTAACACTGCCCGGATTTCTTGAATCTGGGTAGGATATAGCTGCTGTGACATTGCTATCCTTTCCACTGAAGTGTCAGCCCTAGCCTTCCTGAGAAGATCAGTCACCAGATCTTCCAAAGACTCCTCCTGCAGTCCACTGCAAATACTCAGCACAAGAGCCTCCCTATCATGGTAAGGTTTCATCATGTTAACATGGTACAATTTGTGCTCCTTCTTCCTGCCTAGCAGTTCCACCATGTAATTAACATCACTGACCTTCCTTACCACCTTGTAGGGTCCCTCCCAAACTGCTTGCAGCTTGCTCTGTCTGACAGGAATGAGAACCATTAACTGCTGCCCTACAGCATATTCTCTAGCATTCATCTAGCTCGAGCATGCCTGTCATACCAGACCTTTTTCTGCTGTTGGGCTTCTGCCAGATTTTCCTGGGCCAAGCCCATGATTTCCCTGAGCCTTGTCCTGAGGTTTAGGACATATGCCACAACAGACTTCTTTTGGGATTCACACTTCCCTTCCCACTCATCTCGCATTAAATGTAGAGGCCCTCTCACCCTATACCCATACAGCAACTCAAAGGGTGGAAAACCTGTGGATTCCTGGGGAACCTCTCTGTAAGCAAACAGCAGATGGGGCAAATATTTGTCCCACTCCCTCTTAAACTGGTCTGCAAATGCCCGTAGTATGGACGTAGTGTAGACTTTAACCGCTCAACAAGCCCATTAGTCTGGGGATGGTAGGGGGTGGTCTTTAAGTGCTTCACCCCACAGTACTTCCACAGACAAGCCAGCAGGTCTGACATGAAATTGGCACGTCTGTCAGTCAGTATTTCTTTTGGGAAACCTACCCTGCTGAAAATCTCTAACAAAGCATTCGGCACCTTTTCCGCCTCAATGGATGACAAAGCCACTGCCTCAGGGAATCTTGTAGCATAATCTACTACCACTAGGATATACTTTTTTCCTGTGTAACTTAGGGTACCCACAGGCCCCACAATATCCATAGCTACCCTCTGAAATGGCTCCTCAGTCACAGGCAAAGGCATCAAAGGAGCCTTCACCTTGCTTCCTGCCTTGCTTACCTTTTGGCACTGCTCACAGGTCCTGCAGTACCCTGTTACATCTCTGGAAATTCCAGGCCAATAGAAGTTCTGCATAATATGTCTCTTTGTACGTTTTATGCCCATGTGACCTGCAAAGGGAATATCATGGGCTATAGCAAGAAGTGCCAGATGGTAGGCTGTATCCTCTCACCTTCTAGCCCTCCCTCAGGGGTCCATGTTCTATACAGTAATTCTCTGTCCCAGTATAAAGAATCCCCCTTCCCTTGAAAATCAGGTGCCTCACTAGCTACCTCTCTCAGGCCTTGTAATGTAGGGTCTGAGAGCTGAGCCTGTCTCAGCTCTCTCTTTGTAACCATTCCCAGCTCTCGTTCCACAGGACATCTGGTATCCTCTGACAGTGGTGCCTCACTGTCAGCCTGGATACTACTACCCACCTCTGCCATTGCAATCGCTCTTTCCAATAGAACATCAGCACCCACAAGCAGCTGCGGCTGACCTTCAATCTCACTGCTACAGGGTAGCTCCTTCCCTGAAGTAACCACCTCACCAGTCCTGGCTGCAAGTGTGTGGTCTGTCTGAGTCTTCCCCAGGCTATCAGACCCACATGCTTGTCTCCAAGCTTGACTGCATGTAACTGCATGAACACACAGTACTGCATTATCAAAATCCTTCCCTATCAGGACATCTGCAGGATGGTAGCTTGGTACCTTTGTTGTCTCAAGACAACCTACTGTTGGCATTTTGTCATTTCCACTTACTGGCTCCCTCACCTTTTGTTCTCCACATTGCCTCCGTGGACATTTATATGCAACATGGCCCCATTGGTTGCATTCAAAACATTTAACCCCAGGTCCTAGCCGTGTACCTGGACTAGTGGCTTCCCCTGCGACTGTCAGATTCTGTTGGGACAGTCTGGGCTGCCCATCATTGATTCCTTTAGACCCATGAACAGCACTGGGTGTCCCCTTCCTGTGCAGTGGTGCCCTGCTTGCTAAGTATTGTTGTCCCTTCTTCCAAAACTCACCTGCAGTAAGGCATTGTCTATCAGCTAACCAGATCCTCATGTCCTCAAGCAAAGTGCTAAGGACTTGTTCCCTCACCAAAAGGTCTGCCAGCCCTTTAAAAGTTGTGACCTGACATCCATTCACACATCTATGAAAATAAGTGCCTAGTTCAGCAACATATTCACACACACTTTCATTTGCCTTGCATCTATGCTGACGAAACATATTTTCCTATAAGCTTCAGGTGTTAACTTAAAAATTCTAGCAAACAATTCTTTACAACATTATAATTTAAAAAGTCATGATCAGACAATTTGGCTAAAACATTTACAGCTTTACCATGGAGTAAGGTGTCAGGAACTGTACTTAGAACCCTTGGTCAACATTATGCTGTTTACATACCCTCTCCAACATATGAATGAAACTATGAAAATTATCCCCCTATGTAAATTGTGGAAGGAATTTACTGACCTTTTTGCTTCTGTGATATGGTTACTCCCTTCTCCATCACCTCCATGACTCTGACAAAGAGTCAGCATTTCCTTTTCATGTTGCCTGCAGACGTCACAGTTTCTCATTTTCCTCAGTCTCTAGATGCCTCAGTCTCTCTGCTGCTTCTATTTCCAAATGCTTGGCCTCCGACTCAAGTCTCTTTAGCTCCAGATGGATTTTTATGTCCTCTGTAGAAAGGTTGAGCTGTCCATTCTCTGAGTGTTGTACATCTCCACTGCCAGTCTGATCGTCCTCCTGGTTGCTGTTCTCGGATGCAGCTGTGACTAAAGCTGCAATCATGTCTGCTTTAGTCATATTTCCATTCACCAGTCCTTTAGCCTGGCACATCCTTGTCAGCTTGCCATACTCCTCTGCTGACATGTTTGCCTGCTCTCCCTGATTAACCAAGCTAACAAAAGAAATAAAACAACTCTGATATGAACTCTGAATGTTCACTGCATGGCTGATTTAGAGTACAAAAACATCTTTAGTGATCACTGTACATAAGCTACAGAAATTCACTGTCCACACCACTACAAACCAATTAATATGTGATGCAGCTATCTCACCACTATCAACCAATTAATATTTGATGTGGCTATCCCACCACTGCCAAACAATTAATATGGAATGCCTGTGCACTGGACCAGTAATCAAGGAGCCTCAATCTTCACCACTAACACCAGCGAGGGCCGTGCATATTGGGAGGATAACAAGTACACACACAGTAAAGTCAAATTTCCTTAAGAGCACACAGAGATCACAGTCAGTCTGGGGCTGGTTTCTCCCTCTCTCTCCAGATCCCCAGTAAGAATCCCCATTGGCACAGCTATAGGGTTAAGATCTCTGCTGAGTGGTCAAGCCAAAACCTTCAGCACCTTCTCTGTCCAACCATTTCTTCGTATCCCTGCCCAAGTAGCTGACACACACACACTTTGAGATTTGGTTTATATACAAACACATAGACACTCTTGGAGAAGACTGGCACGGGTTCACTAGCTATGTCCATTTCTGCCCAGACTATAAGGTAGAAATCACTGCCACCAACCACTCTTACTTATCAGCTACTAAAAGGCCCTTCCCAAAGGGTGACCAGTTCTACTGTGTAATGTTACTATTATTCAAATGGTAAGTATGACCAAACTAAGGCTATTGGAGTGGCTTGTACAGTATCACCAAATTCATATGCAAGTATGCTAGGAGCTTAATTATCTCTACACAAAAGAGCCACAATTAAAAGGTTTAAATATATTTAATAATAAATAATAAAAGCACAAGACAATACTCATTAACTCAACACAGTGACAATAGAGTTCAGAATCACAATAAATGCTTTGAAATGACATAGTAGGATAGTCTCACATAAATACAGAAAACATCTACACTAATCATGCTATATTTCTATCTATCTCTAAGAGAAACTATATTCTAAATAACTTACTTACAGAGCAAGACAAAGTGCTGGTGACATGTTTACAGGTCCAGAACAAGATACAAAATGCACTGACTTTCTCTCTGAGATAGTTCTTAAGTTAATAATACATATTGCTGCTGAATCATCTCAGATTACATCATTCTTTGAAACCTCTGCCTAAGTTTCCCAGACTAGCAGGAACTTAATTTTTAACATGTCTCTGTTAAAAATACCTACCTCTTTGAAGCTGATAATTCTCTCTTAGAAGCTTGCCTAAAACTGAAAGTTGTAAAACAATTACCTTGGAAACCTCTAATTACATCTGTTTCCAGATACTAGAAAGAAGCCCCGAGCCTAGACATCCTGTCTCATAGCGGAAATAAACTAACTTTGTAACACATCACAAAACTCTTTACTTATCAACTTATTTTCTTAGAATTTTGCAAGTTACCTCTGTATATTCCAACTTTTACTATGAAACCATACATTTGCATTGGTATAAAGTGTATACACATTTCTGCTCCTTTCAGGCAGGGTGCACTGTGGTTACAATCTCGAAGCTCAGTACAGAACACAGAGTTTTCTTACATTTTTAAGGCAAGCATACAAATCATATTAATATTTACAAATGACACAGAGTTATTTACAAAATTCTATCTAGCTGTGCTGCCAGTGTCATGGTTTATCACATCTGGTTTTATTAACTGCAGTAGCTAAATGGCTGTTTATCATATGGAAGCATCAGGTATCCATGTGTAACATTTAAATATGTTACAGTGCAAAAAGGATGTATTTCTGATGCAGCTATGTAGTTGTGTGTCTGTTAATACCACAAGGGTCCTAATTTTTAAGTAATTTCCTCCAAGAAGACATATTTACCTCTTATTTTTCCCTTAGTGATGCAAATTTATGCATAAGCAAATGTTAAGTGGTATGAAGTGTAGTGTTACCCTGCTATGTTTCTGAAAGCCAAGAGACTGAGAAATATGTTGGTATGACTGACTACTGCTTGGCTGCTCTTTTTCCTTGATGAAAGGATGGGACATCCCCTGTAGCTGCAGTACCCTTTCGTGGTGTCTGTATGTATAACCTTTGCAGCTAGCATTCAAGATGGAGGCTTTATATAAAATGATTCTAAATGTAGAATATTGTGACATCTACATTCTATGATCTCTGGAGGGAAAAACAAGAGAAAATGAAAGAGCTGTTTCTACTCAGCACTGCCAAGATTATACAGACAATGCAGTAATCTAAAGCATAGGTTGTGTTATAAAGATTTGAAGCAGACACAAACGAAAAGTAAAATTGTTAAACATGGCACTTTCCTTACTATAACTGTTTTAGCTGTATATTTAGAGGCCAGTAATACTTTTATTAATCCCCACACCAACAAGCCTTTTATTTTTCAGTGCTCATCTACTTGTAGCACTAGCAATATTATATATATAGCCACCTGTACAAAATGTAAATGTTTCTATGCAGGAAAGCTTACTAGATGCCTGAAAGATAGGATCATTGAGCATAACTCTGAAATAAGAAGGGAAATATTAACCAATTCCCTAGCTAAACATGTTTTAGAAAATGCAACTCAAAGTTTCAAGTTCAGGGTCATAGAAGTCATGACAAAATCCTTTAGAAGGGAAGACTTAAATATTCAGCTAGAAAATATGGAACTTCAATGGATTTTACCCTTGCAAGCTGAGCACTTACCATGTTTAAATCAAATGGTTTCCATTAAACCTGTTTTAAAATTAAAACAAAAGGCTGTTTAATCTGGTAGGTTGGTAAAATGTTTTATTATAATATATATTTTGTATGGATTATAAATTAGTTTTCTTAGATGATGTATGTAATGTTTTTATTATTTTGTATATATATTGCATATATTTTTAAGGATACTTTTAGGATTGATTGATATCATTTTTTGATTGTGTTGTTGTTGTTCTTTCAGCTTTTCCCAGTTAGGGGTCGCCACAGCGGAACTTCGGTCCGCTAATGATTGACAGTAGGTTTTTACTGTGCTCGATGCCCAACCTTCAACGAAGGCATGCCCATTCACGCATGTCTTTCGGAACACCACTCGACCGCAGGGAGGACATGCAGACTCCACACAGAAAGCACTCCCCGGACTCCAGCCGAGAATTGAACGGGAGAACCTCTTGCTGTGAAGCAAAACACTACTGCTGCACCATTTTGATTGGCTATGTGATTTAATTAATTAATTGATGTATGTATTTAAACTGTGAATTTTGTGGTGAACACCATTAAGCACTGAGGAAGGGTACTTGATATCCGAAAGCTTTGCTGCTATTAAAATGACTGTTGCCTTACGTTGGTGCTAGCTGCTTTGTTCTTGGACTAAATTTTTCATCCTCAGAAACATTTTTTCACATGGTCATAGCACAAATGGTTCTTCCTTGACTTGCTGAAGGAAACTTGGCATGCTATTTTGATCCACAGCATGCCTATCCAAATAAAAAAAATGAAATGTAACTCAGGAAGCATCTGAGCTTCAGAGTCAAAGCTAATCATTGCCTAATGAGTTGGGAGGGTGGCCTAATGGTTAAGGTGTTTGCCTTACAAACACAAGGTGCAGGGTTCGAGTCTCCCAAGGGATAATTAGCTAGGTTTAAAATGGCTCGCAAGGGCAGTTAGTGTAGTACTAATCTATGAACATATGAACCTATGAACCATGACAGCTACACACACAGGCATTCCTTAACCTAACATTAAGGTTATGCAAGCTAAGATGCATGTTACAACCTGTACTCTTACTTACACTAATTGCTGTCTGTTTTGTCTTATTTTCATTCCCCACCCAGATGTGAAAAACAGCTTATATGGTTTCAGAAAACATTAACTTTTAGCCTTAAAAGAGTGTGTGGCTTTATTGCTTTCCCTTCTAGTCAACTTGTATCCATGGAAAAATAAATACCAAATTTACAGCTGCCCTAATCTACAAATCCGTCATCTTACACTGAACATTTATTTGCCCAAGGAAAACTTTTCAATACATTCAGTGTCCTCTTATTTACTCATGTGACTTCATACTATTTGCTAAGTGACCATTGAGGGGAATACATACCATAAGCTGCTAGGATGACTTTCCTGTTTGCATGCTTCATTTTTTGTATATAGAAATCATTGGTAGGACATCAGGTGTATCTCTCATAGCAGCATATGATGACCACAGCATACACTGAGCTCTTTTATTTTGTTTGTTTAATTCAGTGGTTGTGATCTGAGAAGTGGGTAGTAGATTACCACCAAATAGCAAATGGGGCTTGAATACTGGTAGTATTAACTGCCTATACTGCTCACAGTAATGACCAGTTATTTCTTTTTTAAATAATAAAAGAGGATCAGTGCAGCAGGTAGGGGATATGTACACAATTTGCTGTGTGTCACTAGGACAGCAGTGGTCCCTTAGTTGTATTGTATTGTACAACCATGCAATACAGGAAGCTGACTGATCAGATGAATATTCCCAGATAATAACACTGAAAATCTGCTTTCAGTAGGGTATCAATATATTTGCTTTGTGTGAGTGGGATAGATGGCCCAGATTGTATTGGAAATTTCCTGAAAAATGATGAGTCCACAGACTAACACTTAAATGGCTGCTTTCAGTTGGGAAGCAGTATATTTGCTGTGTGAACAAGAGATAGAGGTAACTGATTTTAGTGTAAATGTTAAATAATTCTGAAAATAACCTAATAAACACTCAGGGGCTATCACTATTCATTTGATTTTTATCATTTGTAACTGGGTAAAATAATTCATTTGAGGACAATATTTAGCCACAACCAGGGTTAGAGGCAAAAAAGAATAAATGGGTAATACACTTCACATCAAATACAGTTCAGATTATATGAGTAACCTTGAGAAATTCCTGGTAGTCAAATTTTACATGTGTAAAGATATGTACAGTAAGGAACATAACTTCTATGGAGTCAGTGACAGAGCTCAGATGTTTCAACCTAAGGCTTTTATTTCTCTGTCTTCTTCTATAACAACTGTCTTTTATTGCTTTAAGTAGTGGGTCTCATGGGAGTGGCCATTTCTGTGATTACTCTCTCAAGATTTCTATGGATTCTTTAAATCTTATGAATCAGAATATTTAGTAATAGAGAAGGAGGTTCAGATATCTTGGACCTCTAAGTGATATCTGCCTTGTTGCATAGATGACAACATTCTAGGAAGTCACCACAGATGTGCCAGCCCTGGGGTGGGGAGGCATTATAATATACAGGAAGTTCAGAATGTATTGACATTAGCAGAACTCTTATTACATATCAGTATACTGGATACGAGCACAGCAGTTCTCACCCTTCAACTCTTCCAGGACTGCCTTTCTCTGTACTTATTACAGAGATGGACAACATGACAATCTAAAAACCAAAAGCACACCAAAGAGTGGTCGCTTCTAAAAAGCAAAATGAAACAGACTGACTGTGTGTGTGTGTGTGTGTGTGTGTGTGTGTGTGCGTGTGTGTGTGTCACTGAATACTTTATTGACTTGTTGAAAGTCATGAATTATATAATTTTGGCTGGTTTCAACATGTCAGTCAGTGGCAAGTCAATGACACTTACTATTTTTTTTTTTTTTTTTTATGAAATGGATAGAATTAGTTTAGGTTTTTACTTCTGCTCTCCATAAAAAAAAAACAGTCACTTGATTTGGTATTGTAACTGGATGTGCCACCTTTTACTTGGTGGTGGAACTAGTCTAACAGTGACAGCATTTCCTGACTCACTTCTAAGAATTCGTTTTCTTTTTACACAGATTTTTGCTTTATTAGATCTATAAGATATAATCAATGAGCAAGATTTCACAATAACAATAAGTAATAAGCATTCCATCCCTTGCAGCAGTTAAAATGTATAAAATTACTGAAAATATAAAATCCGATGTAGTCAATCTTTATTAATTCTTGACAGGTGGGATATGGTTCCAATCCTCTAAACCGGCTCGGCCTTTGTAAAGCTCGCACCAGCCAAAACTCTCGAGTCAAGTCTCTACCCACAATGCCGCTCTCTGTATTACTTCAGATCTCGTTTGCCACTGTGTCAGCAAGACAAGTCAGCCGTTGCTCTCAGCTAATTGTTTTAGTTTTTCTTATATATTCTTACATACACATATATATTCTTCACTATATATTCTGCCTTCCAGGTCATGGAGAGGGCCTTAGCCTCTGCAGGCTGTCAGCTGATTCCTCCTGATTTGGAGTGTCAGATTTCCATTTCTTCTGGTCCAGAGTTGTCACCAATCCCTACAACAGTACAGTGAGCACCGGGGTTTCAAGTTGCCCAGGAACTGGGCCCCTCTTCTTCTGAGTCCTCTGCAGAGATCCCCACTGAGGAGCTGCCCTGTAAGAAGACATGCAAGAGAAAGTACCTCAATTCCCCTGAAGAATCTGTCACTGAGGACACAGATTTCAGTGAAGGGGAGGGGTCTCCCGGTCACCTCCTGAAGATGTCTCCTTTGGAGACATCCTTGAAATTCTAAAACAGGGAGATAACTGGAAGTCACAAGACCCATCCTTGGAGGAAACTGTGTACTTGCAAACCTTTGGTGCCTGGCCATCTACTTCCTGGGTGTCCACACCCACTGACAATCTCATCAAGCTAATCACACAGCAGGCTTGGAAGGCTGCTAATGCTATACAGCCTATTCCCCGGAGACCTTACAAGATACTATCACCACCGGAGGACCACCAGTATTGGGCCAAAGGCTTGACAGCAGATGCCATGGTAGTGGTGGCTGCCACCGAAAAGGAATTTGTGAATGAGAGTCCTTCTGTACATCTGCCTAACAGCTGTCTAGGATGGTGGACAGGTTTGGAAAGTGAATCTATGCTTCATTGACCTACCCTCTTAGGTCTTTGAACTTTCTGGCACACCTTACTAAACTCCAGAGAGACCTGATCAGGGAATTATCAGAAACATTAGCTGGGGCTGTGTCTAACGAGGTACAGGATAAATTTACCTTACAGATAGCCACCCTGGAGTCTATATTGAACTCGTCCATGTGGCTCATTGCACATGCAGCCAAAGGTACAACCAGGGCAGCGGTTTCTTGTGTTGCCATTAGGTGTCATACCTGGAGGCACTTGTGTGATTTTGCGGAGCCCTTCAAGTCTTCCTTCATCAATGCTCCATTTGACGGATCATCCTTGTTTAGCCCCAAAGTAAAGGATACATTAGTCAGGTGAGAAAAGGATGGTAAGACCCTGTTTTCTGTGGGCATTTGTTTTCTACTCCTCAACGATTCTTTTTCAGGAATTAGAGGAGTGGAAAAATGTGGTTCAAAAAAGTCCCAGGGGCCTTTCCAGGACACATGCGGTGATGGCTCCCCTCCGGGCAGAGGAGGAAGCTTAGATGGAAGATGCCAACCACGAGCAGAGGCGACTCACAAAACCAGAGGTCCAGAGACTCCTTCTTGGGACAGCCCTACCAGTGCTCCTGAAGGAAGGCCTGATAACTTACCTCTGTCGGGGAAGACTGTCACTGCACTCATTAGCCTGGTGACAAAGAACCTCTGATACCTGGGTGCAGAAGATCATTACCAGAGGCTATCGCATCCCCTTCTTCCTTTTTCCATGTTCTCT
The DNA here is from genome assembly GCF_019279795.1 of Protopterus annectens. Classification (NCBI taxonomy): domain Eukaryota; kingdom Metazoa; phylum Chordata; order Ceratodontiformes; family Protopteridae; genus Protopterus; species Protopterus annectens. Next base: position 1,360,678,398 of record NC_056725.1, read on the forward strand.
AAGAAAAATCTCTGATGTTCCACTCCTTCAAGCTCAAGCAGCCAAAGAAATAGAAGAGCTGCTACAAAAAAAAACAAGAGTCATCCAAGAAGTCCCACCAAACCAGCTAGGATCTAGCTTTTACTCAAGGGTCATTTTAGTGCCAAAAAAGATGGGAGACTGGAGGCTAATATTGGACCGCAGCCTTCTGAACAACTTTGTTCAGCAGACAAAATTCCAGATGGTCACAGTTCAGTCTATTCTTCCCTTTCTAGAGGAAAATGATTGTATGTGCTCCATAGACCTTCAGGATGAGTAGTATCTCATAAAAATGGACAAACACTCGAGAAGGTTTCTCCGCTTTTGGCTGGGGGACAGTCATTATCAGTTCAGAGTGCTGCCCTTTGGTCTCACTACAGCCCCTAGGGTGTTCACCAAATGTGTGGTGGCCAGGCTGTCACAGCTCACATGAGGTTATGCAGATTCTGGGTGTTTCCTTATCTAGATGACTGGCTCCTCACCGCCCTAACCAAGCATCTACTGATTCAATCCATAGACTTCATCACATGCCTGTTCAGTACCCTGGGCATTACAGTCAACTACGAAAATTCTCAGCTATCCCCCACTCAAGGCTTAGAGTACATTGGAGCCTGCCTCAACACAGTTTCATGCATAGCTTCTCTACCCTTTTACAGGCTCCAAAAGATAAGGGCGCAAGTTCAGTCCATTTTACCACAAAACAAGGTGCCCGCTCTTCTAATTCTTCAGGCCCTAGGATCCATGGCAGCAGCTATCACTCTGGTTCCACTGGCAAGGTTTCACATGAGAATACTTCAATGGCTTCTAGCCTCGCAGTGGTCCATTCCTTCTCACCCAGTGAATCGACCAATCCTGATAATGAAATTTGCAAAAAATATCTGTCCTGGTGGATGAAGTTGCAAGAAATCCTAATGGGCCATCCATTTGTTCTCCCTCAGCTCAAGGCCGTAGTGACCCCAGATGCCTCCCAGATGAAGTGAGGGTGGGGGCATTATCTGGGAAAGACAGTCCAAGGCACTTGGTCTCCACAGGAGGCCAACTTGCACATCAGTGTTCTAGAAATGAGAGCCATGCTCTTAGTGCTGCAAGTCTTTCAAGCTGTTCTTCCTCTGGGAATAGTTGCAATCCAATCAGACAAATTATCAGTAGTCTGGTACACCAGCAAACAGGGGAGAACCAAGACCTACCCCCTCTGCCAGGAAGCTCTTAGAGAGTTTGGCAATGGGCAATATCCTCCAACTGCTTTATTGTAGCAACGCACATCCCAGGGAGCTCCAATGTGATAGTAGACAAGTTGAACAGACACATTCTACTGCCTCACGAATGATTTCTAAATTCCAAAGTTGCAAAAGAAATATTTTGCTGCTGTGGTGAGCCTTGTTATGACCTATTTGCCTCCCCAATGAACAAGTGCAGCACATACCTTGCCCTAATCCCTCCACAGGGAGAGTCCCTGAGAGATGCTCTCCTTCTCGATTAGCCCTCTGGCCTCCTTTATGCCTTCCCCCTTTCCTTTCATTCCCCTTTTCCTGAAGAAAGCTGAAAGGTTGCAAGCCAAAGTGATCCTCATTGCCCCTTTCTGGCTCAGGCAAGTTTGGTTCCCCTTTCTATGACCTCACTTGGTTCACTAGCCTTGAATTCTGGACCTGCTGTCCCACCCACAAGGGCTGCTACATCCTCATCTTCACTCTCTGAAGCTCACAGCTTGGTTCCTCCAATTCCATTAGTCACCAGGCAAAATAATATTACTTCCCCAGTCTGCAAAATTCGTCTGGGTTCCCATAGGCCTTCCACCAGGAAATGTTATTCCAGTAAATAGAGAAGATTTTCTCTTTGGGCCTCTGAAAACAATTTAGATCCTTTCTTGACTCCAGTTGAAAAAGCTTTGGAATTCCTAGCTGATCTTTTTGACCTAGGAGTGGCTGCCTCTACCATTAGAGTTCATTTAGCAGCCATCTCTAATTTTCACAATGGATACAATGACCATCCTTTAATTTCCCATCGTCTGTGCAAAGTGTTTCTCAAAGGAGTTTTACAAATCAAGCCTCTATTCAATGATCTGTTACTTCCGTGAGATCTTACCTTCATTTTGCAGTAGTTAGTACTACCTCCCTTTGAACCAGCTGCCACTTGCCATCTCAAAATCCTTTCCTGGAAAGCTTTTTTTAGTGGCCATCACTTCTGCCAGGAGATTCTCAGAAATTCAAACACTTTGTGTGAAACCACCATACATTATTTTTCATAAAGACAGAGTGTCATTGAGGACTAATCCTTCATTTCTTCCTAAGTTGGTCTCTGAGTCAAACATTAATCAATCCATTCACTTACCAGTTTTCTTTCCCAATTTCTCTAACAAATGTGAATACTGTTTACATTTATTAGGTGTTCATAGACAGCTGAGGTTTTATCTTGACAGGACTAAAGATTGCAAAGCATCAGACCAATTGTTTGCTTCCTTTTCAAGACAAAGAATGGGAAATCTGTATCTAAAGTGACCCTATCTAAATGGTTAAGACATTGTGTTACCTTCATTTATGAACATAATAATGAAAATTATCTGTGCCTGTAAGAGCACATTCAACCAGATCCATTGCCATATCAATTGTTTTTCATTCTAAAGCTTCTCTGGATGAAATATGTGCAGCCGCAACTTGGGTTATGCCTCATACTTTTATCACTCATTACAAATTAGATATGGTCTCCAGGGGAAGAGCATCTTTTGGCTCTGGTTCTCAGAAACATCCTTCCATAAGGCCACCTAGGGAATAAAGTAGCTAGGGACACTGCCCCAGCTGTCAAGAATTAATGAAGATTGACAACATCAGATAAAAAAAGTTATGTATTCACCATGACATTCCATCTGTGTTGTCAATCTTTGTTCATTCTTGACATCCCACCCACCTTCCCCCTTCATTAGATTTTCTGGAAGATCGTAGACTTGTCCTGGGCTTTCATTAGGGTTTTTACCTTGGACATGGCTTCTTCTCATAACTTATAATCTGATGTTGTAAATCTTTATTCATTAATTACTATTAGGACCTCGGTTCCATCCTCGGAATCGATATGGCCGTTTCCAAGCTCGCTCCAGCCAAAAACTCTCAGCTAAGATCTACCCATAATGCCCCTCTCCGAGTTACTCCAGATCTTGTTTGCTGCATTCCTAGTCAGACATGTTAGCCATCTCTCTCAAAGCTAAGTAGAAAATTGTTATTTTTAAGACAGTTTCTCTTCAAAATTGTTTATTTTTTAGTCAATTTAGCCTTTTCTCACTGTTGCCTATAATCTAATTCTGTTCCCTACCCTTTACCTTGATAATTTAATTTCTACCATTATTGGTACTGTCCCTCTCTCCTGCCTTTGACAGGCCCTTCCTTACCACTTGTGGTATTTTTTAAATACCATTTCTGGTATTCTCTCCCTTTTTCTCTCCCTTAATTTGTTTTTCTATAGGATAGCCTCGTTGTCTTACTATGTCAGACAAAGTTACGTTGGGGTTTAAACAGTGTGACAAGTGTGGGCGTAAGATGCCTAACTCGGATACACATGCTCGTGTCTATTGTTTGAGTGTAGATCATATTAAACCTGACTGTGACATTTGTGCTAGTTTTAGTAACCGTACACTAGCAGAACGTAAAAATAACTTATTTTAAAAGGTTTACTCAAGACACCTTTTTCGGAGGCTCTGTCTGGGTCGGAGGTCTCACCCCCTCCAAAGACCAAAAAACATAAGGAAAAATGGAGTCACTCAGTTCCTGCATATCCGTCAGTTACAGAACTGAGTCGGCTTCATGCTTCGCTGGTGCCCTCAGAGCTGACCTCTTTGGCACCAGGCTCTGTGTCTTCTACCTTGGTGCCATCCATGATATTCACCCCTATTTTGGTTCCAATCTCGGCACCACTGACTTCGGTGTTGTCCTTGGATCCGACATTGGCTCCGATGACTGTACCTGCTTCGGCACCATCCCCAGCCATGGTGCCAACAGTTTCTTCATCTCCATTGGCTCCAAAACTCGAATATCTGCCAAGGACAAGATACTTTCCAACCTATGACTGTTTTTTGAGTCATAGGTTTAGCCCCTTTTTAGAAAGACCTGATTCTCCTTCAGCAGCCTCCTTTAGGTCCACTAGGAGTTTTTTCTGAATTAGATCTAGTGCGGGTTGTGGATCAGCTTCTGGCAGCTAGGGGATTGTCCATTCCAGCTAGACCTTCTGTCCCTCTTGGCTCAGAATCTTTTACTACATCTTCCCCTGTTTATCCTCCTCCGGCCTCTACCCAGATCCTGGAGATCTTAGTACTGATGTCCACTCCGGTGCATACTGTCTCAGCTCTGACAGCAGTTTCCCCTGTCGGCACTGACCATCCTTGCTGCATCGGCTCCACTGGAGCCGATAATCTCTCGGAGCAGTGCTTGGACCGTCCGTACCTTGGTACCTAGCCTGGCACCTATTATCTCGCTGGCACCATCTATGTCCACGGCTCCAACGGCTTCCAGTTCTCTCGGAGCTCCTCACCTGGAGGAGAGATCCTCAGGGCGGGGTGTGACCCTGGTTCTGAGGTTGTCCTTCCTGGTTCTGGCCTCCCATCCCTCCTCAGGTGGGCCTGCTGTCCAGGTGATGGAAAGGGTCCTTCACTTCAAAGGCTCGCAGTCAGCACCAATGACATCATTATCAGAACCCTTCCCTAGCATGCACCTCTCCCAACCCTCTATTTTGAGACCCCAGGCACGGGAGTCACAAGAACCCCCTTTGAAGGGAACCCCTTCTCCAGAGGCCTCCTCAGAAGATCCCACTGGGGAGCCACCCCAGAAGAAATGGTGCAAGAGGAAGTACCTTGATTGTGAGGAATCTATCACAGAAGATGCTGATTGTGATGAGGGGAAAGGGTCCCCATGGTCTCCCCCAGACAACGTCTCATTCGGAGACATTCTCAAAAATCCTTAGGCAGTGGGGAGACTAGAATTCCTCTAACACTTCTTCTGAGGAATTGGTGTTCTTGCAGGCCTTTCATGCCCAGCCATCTACTTCCTGGGTGACCTCACCGGCAGATGACCTTGTTAAACTCATTGTGCAGTGTGCCTGGACAGCCCTGGACAATGTAGAACCTGTCCCCCTGGAGGCCAGACAAAATGTTATCTACACCTGAAGACCAGCCTCTCTGGTCCAAGCAGTTGACAGCTGATTCTATGGTCGTGGTGGCTGCCACCAAGAGGGAACTGGCAGAAGATAGTTCCACTGTCCATCCTCCAAACAGGATGTCCCAGACCATGGACAGACTAGGGAAGTGGACCTATGCTTCAGCGACCTTCGCCATTCGGTCGTTGAACTATCTAGCACACTTTACTCACCTCCAAAGAGACCTAATTTCTGAAATGTCTTCCTCTTTGGTGGGGGTACTGCCTGATGAGGTGCATGATACTGTCACCTTGCAGCTAGCTACCCTTGAATCCATCCTGAACTCCTCAATGCATTTGATATCTCACACCACCAAGGGGGCAGCTTGAGCTGCTGCATCAGGCATTGTCATGAGACGTAATGCTTGGATGCGGTTGTGTGACTTCACAGGCCCCTTTAAATCTTCCTTCGTTAATGCACCTGTTGATGAATCTGCACTTTTTGGACCCAAAGTATGAGACACACTTGCACGTAGTGAGAAAGATGGAAAGACCTTGTCTCCTGTGGGCATACACTTTTCCATCCCCCAGAAGTCCTACTCCAGGAACCAGAAGGGAGGAAAAATGTGGTTCAAGAAATCCCAAGGATCTTTTCATGACACTCGTGGTGAACAATCCCCTCAGGGCAGAGGGAGCAACTCATATGGAAGACGCCCCTTTCGCGGTAGAGTAGGTCTGCGTAACCAGGGCGCTAGAGATTCTTTCTCCGGCAGACCCTACCAGCACTCCTGAGCAGCAGCCCGATTGCTTTCCTCCGGAAGCAGTCGGGGGTCATTTTTCTCTGCATCTACCAGCCTGGCATCTTATTACTACCGATGTTTGGGTGCAGAGAATAATATCCAAAGGTGACCAAATACCATTTGATTTAATTCCCAGACCCATCAAATGAATTCCCGATGTACCACCCAAGAAGAGGGAATTAGCAGCCTTAGAAATAGAAAAGCTGCTAAGAAAATCCAGCCAGTCCCACCAGACCAGACAGGATCCGGGTTTTACTTGAGGTTCTTTTTAGTGCCAAAAAAGACAGGGAACTGAAGACCAATCTTGGATCTCAGCCTATTGAACAGATTTATCAAACCTCAAAAATTCCGGATGGTCATGGTACAGTCCAGTCTTCCCTTCCCTAACGAGGGACAACTGGATGTGCTCTATAGACCTTCAGAATGCCTACTACCACATAAAGATGGATCACCGCTCCCAGAGGTTTCTCCGCTTCTGGCTGGGAGCTAATCACTACCAGTTCAGGGCACTGCCATTTGGTCTCTTGACAGCCCTCCGAGTGTTCACCAAATGTATGGCAGTTGTGGTAGCTCATCTTCGACTACAAGGATTCCAGGTATTTCCCTATCTAAATGATTGGCTCCTTACCACTCCAACCAGGAATCTCCTAGCCCGCAGCCTCTCTTACACCTTAAGGTCTTGCTCTCTGCTTGTGGATTACAATCAACAAAGACAAATTTCAAACATCCCCAATGAAGACACTGGAACTTATTGAAGCGGTCTTCGACACAACATCCTGTCAAGCTTCTCTCCCTCCCTCACAGGATTTCAAAAATAAGACACCAAATCCAAGACCTTCTTCCTCAGACCTATGTACCAGCACATCTTGTACTGCAATTCTTATGCTCCATGGTGGCTGCCATTATATTAGTACCACTGGTGAGACTACACATGAGAATCCTGCAGTGGCTCCTTTCCGCACAATAGTCATTGCTAACTCACCCAGTTGACCACATGATATGTCTTACAAACCATTGCAAGGAAGAAATGCTATGGTGGATGAAGCCACAAATGAATCTTTGGTGTTGACTGTTCTGTCTTCCCCAGCCCATGGCCACGGTGACCACGGACACTTCCCTGTTAAGGGGGGGGGGGAGCATTTCCAGGGAAAGACTGTCCAAGGCACCTGGTCCCCCATGGAGGCCAATTTGCACATAAATGTCCTGGAACTAAGGGCAGTTTCCTTAGGGTTGCAAGCATTCCATGCATCCCTACCCTCTGGGACCATTGCAATTCAGTCAGACAACATGTCAGTCATCTGGTATATCAACCAGGTCTTACCCCCTGTGTCGGGAAGCCATGAGGATTTGGAACTGGGCGATAGCAGCTTCCAACCGCTTTCTTATAGCAATGCACATTCCCGGGAGTTCCAACCTTATTGCGGACAATCTGAGCAGGAACATCCTGATGCCTCACGAGTGGTCCCTCAACCCTGTAACAGTGGATTGGATCTCCCAACACTGGGGCAAGCCTTGCTGTAACTTGTTTGCTTCCCCCCTAAACTACAAATGCAAAGCTACTTTGCCCTGATCCCCCCTCAGGGGGACCACCAAGGGATGCTCTAACACATGATTGACCCCTGGGTCATCTGTATGCCTTTTCCCCATTTCCCCTCATTCCAAAATTTCTCCAGAAAGCTCGGAGGTTGAGAAGCAAAGTGGTCCTCATTGCCCATGAAGTCTGGTTCCCGTTTCTATGGCGTCATCTGATTTACAGCCCATGAATCCTGGATCATTCCCAAGACCTGTAATCTCATCCTCAGGGACTGATTCATCCAAACCTTCACAGTCTCAAGCTCACAGCTTGGTTCCTCCACTTCCAATGATTGCCAGGCTGCCTGACATCCCATCTCCTGTTCGTGAAATTATTCTGGCTTCACACAAACCTTCCACTAGGAAAGTTTATTCTAGTAAATGGACTAGGTTTACTATTTGGGCCAAAGATCAGAACTTAGACCCTTTCTCTATGCCTATTCAAAAGATCCTACAGTACCTGACTACTGTTTTATATGCAGGAGCCTCAGCATCGATGATCACTGTACATTTAGCAGCTATCGCCAATTTTCACAATGGACTTGATAATTTTTCAATTATGTCACATCGCCTATGCAAGACTTTTTTGAAAGGAGTATTACATGTTAAACCTCTCGTCAAGCCACCCTTAGAACCCTGGGACTTAACTTTGGTACTGCAGTCTCTCACCGGTCCTCTAACAGGTACTCCTTTTGAGCCCTTTGATTCATGTGATTTAAAATGTTTGTCATGGAAAACCTTACTTCTAGTAGCACTTACCTTAGCGAGAAGAGTATCTGAGCTGCAGGTCTTGAGTGTCAAGAGACCTTACTTGATCTTCCACACAGATAGGGTGTCCCTTCGTACTGACCCTTTTTCTTGCCCAAGGTCATTTCTGTTTTTTCCATTAACATATCTGTTGACCTTCTGGTTTTCTTCCCTTAGCATTCTAACAGAGGGGAGTACCTTTTGCACACCTTTGATGTGCATCTGCAGCGTCACTGTTATTTGGACAGGACTAAATCTTTCAGGAAAACAGATCAATTGTTTGTGGCCTTTGCAAGACCCAGATTGGTTAAACCTGTTTCCAAAGTGAGACCGAGATTGGTTAAACCTGTTTCCAAAGTGACTTTATCCTCCTGGCTTAGAAACGTCATTACCTTTATCTGCTAACAGAATAAGCTATCCTTACCTTCCAGAATAAAGGCTCATTCTACAAGATCTATGGCTACTTCTGTAGCATTTCATTCCAGAGCATCTATGGGTGATATCTGCACTGCAGCCACTTGGACAAGACCTCATACCTTTATCTCTCATTACAATTTGGATTTGGCCTCCAGGGGATGAGCATGTTTTGGTTCTATGGTGCTCAGGAATATCCTTCCTTAGGGCCACCCAGGACTCAAGTAGCTGGGGACTCGGTCCTAATAGTAATTAATGAAAAAAGATTTACAACATCAGATAAAGAAGTTATGTCTTACCATAATGTTCTATCTGTATTGTAGATCTTTGTTCATTCATTAATTCACACCCTCCTTCCCCCTGCCTGGACTCCTGGTGGACTTTAGGAACTCCTGGTTAAGGTATTTGCTCAGACAGAGCCTTCTACTATTTCTTCTATTACTACATCTATTATCTAGGGGTGGGTAAACATGATATGGAGTAACTAGGAGAGGGGCATTATGGTTAGGTCTTAGCAGAGAGTTTTTGGCTGGTGCGAGCTTGGAAATGGCCGTAGTGGTTCCGAGGATGGAACCTAGGTCCTAATAGTAATGAATGAACAAAGATCTACAACACAGATGGAACATTATGGTAAGACATAACTTCTTTTTTTCTTCTTGCTATAGTCTGCAAACTCGATCTGAGGTACTACAGAGAGGGGCATTGTGGGTAGAGACTTGGCTAAAGAGTTTTTGGCTGGCGTGCGCTGTATAAAGGCTGAGCCAGTTCCAAGGATCAGAACTACATCCCAACTGTCAGGAATGAATGAAGATCGACAACACAGATGGAATGTTATGGTGAGTACATTACTTATTTGTTTCAGTATGGTTGTACCACAGTCAATGAATAGGGAAAAGAAGATTTTCTGTAAGCAGTTGATTCTAGTAAGTTAGATTTCGGTGTGTGGTAGTTAAACATGACAAAAACAGTAGACTTTCTTGATAAAAAGTGTATCCTTACATATAACCTAAGTTAGATGTACCAAAATTTAAATGGAACTGAGATTTCTGAAACATTTATAAAGTAGTACCCATCTTAGCCATCCTTTTCCTGGGTTCCTATTACGTTGTTGAATGTTTAGGTTGTTGAATGCCTAAACGTTGACACCTAAATGTCGAACACTAAAAACTGCGACTGGCCAATTATGTGAATTTTTTCCAGGAAAAATTTTGCTTGGCTGTCTTCAGGGATTTGCCCTTTTCCCTGATGTAGAGCAATTTCGGAGTTGCTATATTTAGCTAGAGGGGTGTGGGTGGGCACAGCCCCCCACATTGGGGGGAGTGTGGGGGGACGAAGCTCCCTACATGATTAAGATTTTAAAGTATTTTATTTTTATTGGCCAAGCAAATGTTTTCACGGGGAAAAATTTTGCGTAATTGGCCGGTCACAGTTTTGAGCGTTCAACATTTAGGTGTTGACATTTAGACATTCGACAACTTAAGTGTTCGACGTTCTGATATAGACCCCCTTTCCCCTGTGTCAAAATTCTGGAAAAATGTATCCACACTCAATTACTACAATACCTGTTATCTCACAACCTTATCTCTGCATCCCAACATTGTTTCAGACCGAAGCACAGCACCACCACAGCCCTAATTAATTTTTCTAACACCATCAACCAACTGAGAAATTCAAACCAGCAAGTAGCATCAATCTTCCTAGACATATCAAAAGCATTAAACACTGTCTCCCATCAGAAACTCCCTAGTACTCTTGCCTCACTAAACCTACCAAAGACTTCCCTCTCCTGGTTCCTAAGCTATCTTTTTGACAACAAGCAGTACAATGGAAATCCGAACTCTCACCACTTCTGCCTGTCTCGGTCAGAGTCTCCCAAGGGTCCATACTAGGACCCCTTCTTTTTATCATCTTCTGCAGTGATCTAGCCTTATCCACAAGACACGCTAAAGTAGTTCAGGATGCGGATGATTCAGCTTTAATCTGCTCAGCAGATACCTTACCAGACCTCCAAATAGTAGCCCAACAAGCTTTTAATGATACAGAAACATATCTAAGTAAATCGCAACTAATCCTCAACCCCAAAAAGACACAGTTAATGCTATTTGCCAGTAGCAAACATTCACCAACCACACCTTCTTTCACCACTCTCAGCAAACAACACAGTCATCCAACCAGTTTAGCATGCAAAACTCCTTGCCATAACAATCGACAACAAACTCAGATTTGACCAACACATAGCCATCACAATTAAGAAAGTTGACATCAAACTTGGCTCACTGTACAGAAGCAAGCCATTACTCACTGACAATACCAGACTAGCTATATCCAGAACCTTCCTCCTCTCTACACTCCTATATTCTTTCCCCCTCTTTGCCAACTTAAAAAAATCAGACAACCAAATTGGAAACTTGCTACAACAAAATAGCCCGCTTTGCAGCCTTCTCTACCAAACCCACCATTGTATTGCTCTACATAAATTAAATTGGCTTGAACTACCTAACCTTCTCCATCTCTACCATCTTAAATTCAGACACAAAATCATCTTCCATCCTGACAGTTGCCCATCTCTCAAGGAACTTGTTCCCTACTCCTGCCCACAAAGTCTAAGATCTGCAGTCCGAAACTTTCTCACAGTAAACAAAGCTAACACTCATGTTAAAGCCCTAATGTGAAGTTGTTCAATCTTGCCATTCATTCTTCACTGATGGGTTCGGAGCCGATCCTCGGCTCTGACACGGCCGACTAGCAAGCTCAAAGTTCTCCAGTAGCTGGAGACCCAACCCCTTATCCCACAATGCACTGATGGAATTACCTCAGATCTAGTTTGCCGTGGCATGGATCTCTTGGTTTCCAGCGTTGCTCAAGACTATTATTGGGAGTTTTCAACTTTCAGCAAATTTTATATTTCAATTTTATATCTTTTACTACTACTAGATATATATAATACTATCTAGTTAACAGTTGTTTTCTGAGCTCTCCCCTTTCCTCAGTAAAAATTTTTATTGCCTTCGGCCCTTTGGCCTTGGGCCCTTTCTTACAGTTGTTAGTTAGAGTTCCCCTTTTGGGATTTTTGATATTGGATTGTCTTAATCATATTTATCTTTATATAGTTAAATAGTTGGTTATTAGTTGTCTTTTTGGGCTGTGTGTATTGTGTGAGTTAGTTAGATTTCCTCTTTAAATATCTCATAGTTAAATAGTGTGTTTCCTTTACACTGGATTTTGTGAAATGTTTGAAGAGAAGGAAAAACATCCAAAGTCTGGGTTTAAAAAATGCCCAGATTGCAGTCAGAGGATGTCTGTCATGGATACCCATGTGCAGTGTGTTTACTGTTTGGGTGAGGTGCACCTGCAAGAGTCATGCAGTATCTGTCACTCCTTTTCCACTAGAGTTCTTGCAGAAAGGAAGAGGAAGTTAATTGATAGGGGTATTATCAAACACCCTTTTTCAGAGACGTTGTCTGATCAGGATGGGGCCAGCAAATCATCCAAATCTTCCTCTGAATCCAGGACTAAGAAAGGAAAAAAGTCAAAGTGTTGTGACTTCGGCTCCACTGACTTCAGAGCTGACAGTCTGTTCTTTTCAGAACCGGGACACTGCTCTGGAAGCGATTGCCGAAAAACCTCCATCTATACTGCTCCAGCTGGCTCCATCTGTTCACTTTTCCAGGTCTTCTGTCAGCCTGGCTGATCTGGATATAGACCGGCTGGTTCAGAAACTCTTAAAGGCACCAGGCCTAGCTAAATTGCTGTTGGCTCAGACCCAACCATCGGAGCCAAAGATCATTACTCCTGAATTGTCTGCTCCTCCTCTGAGCCATACCGGACCTTTGGAGCTGGAGGGGGCCGACCTGATGATTGTGGATCCCTTAGAGCCGACACCTGCTCCAGTGTCATCGGCTCCATCTGCTTCAATGTTCTCGGTGCTGACCGGGGACTCTAGGAGCTGACACTCTCCGGTCGGGTCCGGGGAGGATAGTCGCACCGACTTGTCAGTGCCGACTCTTCCTCTCGGGGCCTCAGCTCGAGTGAGCTCGGCTCCTACCTCAGGCTCTGCTCCCACAGCTTTGGTGTGGGAGGGGATCGCCGTTCCTTCTGATCCGTCGACTCCTTCTCATCAGAGCTGAGGTGCATTCAAAGCCACAAGGCGAGTGTTGTCTCCTAAGACTTCCTCATCTCAAGGTCTGGCCTCTTCTTCCCCTAAAGTGCCTGTGTCAGTTTCTGTTTCCTCCAGTCATCCCAAGCGTAGAGACCCAAAGCCTCAGGTAGCCCCACAGGGCATTCCCTGCTATTCTGAGACCCCTCCAGAAGGTCCCCCTGAAGAAGTCCCCAGGAAGAGATTATGCAAGAGGAGGCATTTGGACTCCCCACAGGAGTCTCTCACATCTGACACCGACTTGGATGAATCAGAAGGGTCCCCTAGATCCCCCTCTGAGGACATCTCCTTTGTGGAGATTCTTGAAATTCTTAGGCAGAGGGCTGATTGGCAGTCCAAGAGCCCTACTGAGGATGAGTCAGTTCTCCTGAAGGCGTTCGGGTCTCAACCTTCCACCTCTTGGGTATCTCTGCCCTATGATGAACTTATGGATCTGGTCTCTCGTAGGGCGTGGGAGTCACCAAAATCTATAGAACCTGTTCCTAGGAGGCCTAATAAGTTTGTTTCTTTTATTTAAGTCCTTTTTGACCAAGGGAGTCCCTGTTGATGCCATGGTGGTGGCAGCAGCCACCAAAAAGGAAATGTCTGAGACTTCCTCATCTATCCATCCTCCTAACAGAGAATCTAGGATCATGGATAGATATGGGAAATGCATGTTTAGTTCAGCGACTTTCTCACTCAGATCACTGAACTACTTGACACAATTTACCAGACTGCAGAGAGATCTCCTTAAGGAGTTGGGAGATACTCTTCAGGGTGCTGTAGCTACGAGTGTATCCGACAAAGTTGCCACCCAGCTCGCTACCCTCAATTCGATAGTCAACTTGTCCATGCGTATCATATCTTACGCAGCTAATGGTTTGAGTAGAGCTGCAGGTATAGGAATTGCTCTTCGTAGGCATTCCTGGATGTGACTCTGTTCCTTCGCGGAACCCTTCAAGTCTTCCTTTACGAATACCCCATTTGACGGCTCATCCTTGTTTGAGCCAAAGGTGAAGGAGACTTTGACCAGGTGTGAGCAAGAGGGAAAGACTCTGTCTGCCATCGGAGTCCGTTTTTCCACCCCCACTCGATCCTTTCCTAAAGGTCAGAGGGGAGGAAAGATATGGTTCCGGAAAGCCCAAGGAGCCTTTCAAGACACACATGGAGAGCCCCCCTCCAGAGGCAGAGGAGGGGGTTACAATGGAAGATGCCGCCCTTATGGCAGAGGGGGTGCGCAACACCAGGATGACAGAGATCACTTCTCTGGTCAGTCCTACCAGCGCTCCTGAAGGGAGGCCCGGCTGTCCTACTCTGGAGGCAGTCGGGGGTCGCTTGTCATTGTACCCAGAAGCCTGGCTAAATATAACAAATGACATTTGGGTACAAAGTATCATTTCCAGAGGGTATTTCATACCGTTCTCCACCCAGCCCCTTCCTGTCAAAAAAATCCCGGACGTTCCACCCAATCACATGGGACAAGCAGCAATAGAGGTATGCTGATTGCTAGAAAAAAGAGTCATCCAGCCAGTCCCGGCAGACCAAATAAGATACAGAAATTACTCAAGATTCTTTTTGGTTTCAAAGAAAACAGGGGACTGGAGACTGTGAGAAAAGAGAAGTTCCGAATGGTCATGCTACAGTCCATACTCCCGTTTTTAGAGGAAGGACAATTGGATGTGCTCAATCGATCTCAAGGATGCGTACTACCACATAAAGATGGCCAGGCCATCCAGAGATCACCTGCATTTCCAGCTGGGAGCCAATCATTATCAATTCCGAGCTCTGCCCTTTGGTCTCACAACAGCCCCTAGAGTGTTCACCAAGTGCATGGCAGCAGTCACGGCTCACCTGAGGCATCTAGGATTCCAGGTGTTTCCGTATTTGGATGATTGGCTCCTTACCTCCACCACCAGGCATCAGCTTCTTCAAGTGAGAGAGGCTACTCTGACACTCTGCAATCGGCTAGGCATTACAGTCAACCTTGAAAAGTCTGCCTTGTTGCCATCGCAGCATATTGTTTTTATAGGGACAGAATTACACACGTCAACCACCACTCTTCATTTTCCACCAGAAAGGATTTGTATTCTTCGGCAACACATCATGTCCTTGGTATCAAAGAACAGAGCACCAGCTGCAGAGGTATTGAAAGTACTAGGATTGATGGCAGCAGCAATCTTGGCAATCCTGTTAACAAGGATGCATATGAGAATTCTTCAATGGCTCCTATTCATGCAATGGTCTTACCAAGAACTTCCAATGAGTCACATGATCCTGATAAATTCCTGCAAGAAGGATCTTCAGTAGTGGTTGACGTCTCTTCATGTCACAATAGGACGTCCCTTCATGCTACCCCCTCCAGTTGCCATTGTGACCACAGACGCTTCCCTGATAGGGTGGGGGTGGACTTTTTCAGGGAAAGACTGCCCAAGGCACATGGACAGATCAAGAATCACATCTGCATATCAATGTCTTGGAGATGAGAGCAGTACTTCTAGTGTTGCAATACTTTCAGGACTCTCTTCCTCTAGGGACAATTGCTATACAGACAGACAACATGTCAGTGGTCTGGTACCTGAACAAGCAAGGCGGGACCAAGTCTTATCCCCTTTGCCGAGAAGCCCTCAGAGTATGGCAGTGGGCAGTATCATCCCAGCACTTTCTGTTAGCAACGCACATCCCGGGCAAATCCAATGTCATAGCAGACAGACTGAGCAGGGCAATTTTATTGCCCCACGAATGGTCCCGCAAACAAGAGATTGCGGACAGGATTTTCTGCAAATGGGGCCAGCCTGCCAGTTATATCAACAACAAATGCAGAAGATATTTTGTCCTGATTCCCAAGCCAGGTCACTCCCCGAGGAATGCTCTTGTCCACAATTGGCCCCTGGGTCTCCTCTACGCATTTCCCCCAACTCCCCTGATACCCAGACTCTTACAGAAAGCAAAGTCACTGGGACGGACGATCATCCTTATAGCCCCTCATTGGCCTCGGCAGATTTGGTTTCCGTTTCTTTACCATCACATTCTGGAAGACCCATGGATCCTGGACCCAGTTCTGGACTTATTGACACATCTGTCAGGGGATCTTCATCCATCATTGCAGACATTGAAGCTAACCGCTTGGCTGCTCCAATTCCCCTCATAGACAGGCTTTATAATCTTTCCCATGACACTAGTCAAATTTTGTTGGCTTCCCATAAACCTTCCACTAGAAAATTGTATCGTAGTAAGTGGAAGAGATTTTCCATTTGGGCTTCTTCCCATAACATTGACCCTTACCAAGTGCCATTGTCTTCTATTTTACAATTTTTGACAGAAATTTTCAACAGAGGAGCAGCGGCTGCTACGGTGTGGGTACAACTAGCTGCTATATCTAATTTCCATCTAGGGATTGATGGACTGAATATTATGGCTCACCAATTATCTAAGGCTTTCCTAAAAGGTTCATTTCACATGAGGCCTCCAGTGAACACACCTTACTCTCCCTGGAATTTGAATTTTATGTTATCTCGCATCATTCTTCCTCCTTTTGAGCCTGCATCATCTTGTGAACTAAAATTTCTATTGTGGAAAACTATCTTCCTAGTAGCCATCACTTCAGCCCGCAGAGTGTCAGAGCTGCAAGCCCTATCCATCAAGCCCCCTTATATGGTCTTCCATGCTGACAGAGTATCTCTCAGTACAAATCCATCCTTTTTGCCTAAAGTATGTTCTGAGATTAACATCAATCAAGTCACTGAGTTGCCCGGTTTCTTCCCTAATCACACCAACAAATTGGAATATATGTTGCACAAACTCGATGTTCACAGACAACTTAGATTTTATTTAGACAGAACAAAAGACATTATGAAATCAGATCAGCTTTTTGTGTGTTTTTCTGAGGCCAGGAAAGGTAAACCAGTTGCCAAAACAACCCTAAGTGGCTGCGGGATTTTATCACTCACACATATTCTTGTCATAACATGCCCTTGCCTAGTAAGGTGAAGGCTCATTCAACCAGAGCAGTTTCTACTTCTTCAGCCTTTCAAGCCAAATTACCTTTAGACAACATCTGTGCAGCAGCCACATGGTCTAAACCTCACACTTTTATAACTCATTACAAAGTGGATAAGGCCTCCAGGGCTTCATTTGGTTCTACGGTTCTAAAGAGTGTACTTTCATGAGCCACCCAAGATCAGGGTGCTAGGGACGCTACCCATCAGTGAAGAATGAACGGCGAGATTGAACAACTTCACATAAAGAAGTTATATACTCACCATAACGTTCCATGTCAGTTGTTCCATCTCGCCTTCATTCTCACATCCCTCCCTCCTTCCCTCTCCTGGCTGGCAGTTGACCTGGAGGCTGTCATCATCCTGGTTTTTCAATGTGTCTTCATTCCTAGGCAGAATAATTATTGTACTTCTATATGGTACGCAGCAAACAAGATCTGAGGTAATTCCAGCAGGGCATTGTGGGATAATGGGTTGGGTCTTGAGCTACTGGAGAACTTTGAGCTTGCTAGTCGGCCGTGTCGGAGCCGAGGATCGGCTCCGAATCCATCAGTGAAGAATGAAGGCGAGATGGAACAACTCACATGGAATGTTATGATGAGTACATAACTTCTTTTTCTCAAATCATATAGCCAATTTATGGAACTCTCTACCACACACCGTCCAAAACACACCTGAATCTACCAATTTCACACAACTACTATTTGAACATATATCTAAGAACTGGCATTGCTGCTCCTGTGCCAAACCTGACTGACAAGATATCTATAACTCTCTCAACACATGGTCCACTCCTTACCTCATTTTCTTCCTCTCCTCAGTGTTTATTACTACTCAAAAAAAAAAAAAAAAAAAAAAAATATATATATATATATATATATATATATATATATATATATATATATATATATATATATATATATATATATATATATATATGGATCCCTATCACATAGTCGACAGGCCATATGATTGACTTTCATTTGGTCGACAGTTCATTTGGTCGACAAGCAGTTTTATGTGGGGGGCTTCACCCCCCACACCCCCCAATGTGGGGGGCTGTGCCCCCCACACACCCCCAACTATATATATCAACTCCAGGGTCGCACAACATTGGGGAGGGGGGCAAATCTGCCTGTTGACCAAATGAATTGTCGACCAAATGAAAGTCGATCAAATGGCTTGTCGACCATCTCAGGTAGACCTATATATATATATATATATATATATATATATATATATATCAGAAATTGTATTGTTCATAACTATTATTTAATATGTATACAGTACTAATTTTATTTTTCTCACAGTAATCTTCACTGAAATGCTTGTTTCTTTTTGAACTTTTATCTAGTAGAAAACTTCATTGAATACTACTTTGTATAGACTAACTAGATGATCTGCATTCTCCATCTAAATGTGTGTATACTATTGTACTATCTAATTATTGTATTTTGCTTATATTTCTGTGGAGCTTTTCTTCCCAGGCCTCCCCTGAAAATGGGCTACTGGCCCAGTCAGACTTTCCCGGTAAACAAATGTAAATAATTAAATAATAAATAGTACCTCACCAATGGTGAAATCTAGAGAACATCCACCACATATGGTACTATGTACTATGCCATAGCCATGCCAGCAATTTTTATTGTTTGGTCTCTCCCAGTTCATTTTGACAGGTGTCCAGTGTACCACATATTGCATTTACAGTTGAATTATCCTGCTTTGTGGTCATTTTAAGAGCTTTGTAATAAGTTTCCCATGAGCAATAATTTGCTCATTTGAAACAGAAACTTTCAATTCTTAGTTCTATTTTGAAGTAGTCTGTATAATTTGGAGATAACAAAATGTCTTTTATCAGCTCAACAAACTCTGATAACGCCTTTTTGCTCTAAAGGCATGATGATACTGTGTAACTGGAGTAAGTCTCTTTCTGACTGCAACCAGAAGTGGCACAAAATATCCTTCAATAGATTGTGACAATATAGCTCTTAAATGAAAATTCTGATGTCGCCATTTTCATTTATTCATCAACTGATCTTTCTGGGATCCAACCTTGGATACATCTCAGCCACTTCACTAGATTCACTGATCCAACTCTTGAGCTCCTCCTTTACCCACAATGCCCCACCAATCTAACATACCTCAGATCTTATTTGCCACCATATCGCTCAGATGCAGATTTCCTTCTCTCGAGCCTTACAGTGAAAGTTTTCAATATCCTACAGTTGTAAGTTGTTTTACTTATAGTAAATTATATATCTGTATTTCCTTTTCATTCTCCTTCATTGTTCCTACATGTTTTTTGAGTTCTGTCTATCAGAGGATACATATTTTACCTGACTGTTTCTTTTGGGTACTCTTTAAGTATCATTGCTGGTACTTTATCTTTCCTTGATATTAATTCTTCTCTTTCTACCCTTGAGAGGGTATTTATAGTTACCATTGTTGGTATTTTTTCTTTAACTAATTTTTTCTATTAAAACAAATCCCTGTTGCTATTATTTACTCCCTACTAGTTCTTAAGAATGGGTGATAAGCCTACCGGATTTTTAAAAATGCATCTCCCGTGGGCATAAGATCACCATTTCTGATGCCCACAAGGAATGTGTGTATGGTCTGGGTGTGGCCCATTTAGACCCATACTGCTCTATTTGTGCTGGCTTTAATTCCAGAGCCCTTAGTGACAGGAAAAATAAACTAGTCCTTAAAGGTCTTCTTCCCTATTCCCTCTTGCTCTCTGATGACTGGGGCTCCAACCCCCTCAAAGAAATCTGAAAAGAGGAAGACTGATTCGAACCACAAGGATAAAGACTCAAAGAAAAGGTCACTGGACTGCTCAACTACATCACCTCCATCCTCCAAGCTGCCTAGCAAAATTTCCAAAAAAATCGGATCTAACTCCTTCAGATCCTACTACATCGAAGACGAGGTCACCTCAGATCTGATCACCAACGTTTTCAGTGGACTTGAACTCCCCTCAGCTCCACTTTCCTTTTCTTCAGGAAACACCCAGAAGACATTCCAGGCCACCATCAACCAGCTCCTCCCTTAGGTCCACCAGGAGCTTGTCTGAAGCAGAAGTGGATAGGATAATGAGGAAGTTCCTCAGATCCAGATGAGAGTGATTCTGGCTCTCTTTCCCATTGGATCAATTAGCATGCCCTCCTCTGAACTGATATTTATATCTCCATCTCTGATCCGACCCCCAGTTTTGCAGCCCTTGGATCCAAGAACCCTAAGGATGTCCTTCTCGGATCCAAAGATGGGTAGTTCCTCAACTCCGACATCGTCCCTGAGTCACCTGGATCCAATGTTTTCAGAGAGGGAGGACTTTCGGGCCCAAAGTGTTGGCACTGGCTCCAGGGGGTTGGAGTCAACTCTGAAGTGTTCAGAGCAGTCTCTGCCCCTAGTGGCATCAGTGCTGGACAACTTGGGTCTGAATCCTTCTTCGTAGTGTGGTTCTGGGGAGTCCAGAGTTCATCGCCTTTGGCTCTGGCGCTGTGGACTTCTGTTTCTTCTAGACTCTCTACCTTTGAGGTAATGGAGAGGGCATTCTCTCTACCTAGGAAGAAGACACCTTTGCTCCCCTTTGATCCTGTTCCTGTTCCACCTTCTGGTTTGAGTTCTAAACCTCTCACCTGTATTCCACTGGGAGAACCTAACCGATCGAGCCTCTAGTCAGTCCCTAGGGAACCCTCTGCCTCTTTGATACTTCACCAGACCATCCCACTGATGAAGTTCTTAGGAAAAGGACATATAAGGGGAGACATCTGCTTTGCCCTCAGGGATATCTCACAGAAGGCACTGATTTTGATGAAGGGGAAGGGGCCCACAGATCTCCACCTGAGGATATTTCTTTTGGAGAAATACTAGAAATTTTAAAGAAAAAAGGTGGATGGTCTTCCGAACCCCCTTCCCAGGAGGAGTCAGTATTTCTGGAGACCTTTGGGTCTGGCTCAGCTATGTCTTGTGTGAACCCTCCAGTTGGTGAGCTAATAGATCTGGTCTCCCACCATGCAGAAGGAGGTAGATACTGTAGAGCCATTCCCTAAGTGACCTGATAAATTTTTAATCCCCCTAAAAGACAGGATATACTGGAGTAAAGAGGTCCCAGTGGATGGTATGGTTGTGGCAGCAGAGCAGAACATATCAGTCCATCCTCCTAACAGGGAGTCTAGGGCCTTGGACAGGTTTGGAGTGCATTCCTATGCCTCAGTGACCTTTACCCTGAAGTTAATTACTTGGCACATTTTACCAGATTGCAAAGAGATTTAATAAAGGAGCTCTCCAACTCTCTTTCTGGGTCCATGTCCATAGAAGACCAGAATAAGGGTTTTCAGAAATGGTCACCCTTCTGCCTGTGTCTAATTCATCTATGAGGTTGACTTACCATGCTGCAGAGGGCACCTCAAGTTTGTCAGGTTTGGGCATAGCCATTAGGAGATATGTGTACTTGTGCGAATTTATGGAGCCCTTCAAGTTTTCATTCATTAATTAATGCCTTGTTTGATGGATCTTCACTGTTTGGCCCAAGAGTAAAGGAAACACTCTACAGAAGTAAGCAGGAGAGAAAGACCTTGTCTGCCATTGGGATCCTTTTTTTCTACCCTTCAGAGACCCATTTCACAGAATCAGTAAGGAGGTAGAAAAATGTGGATGTTATGTAGTCCTAGTTCGCCGTAATTCTTGCTGGATGGGTTCAGAGCTGATTCTCAGCTCCGACTCAGACGATACTAAAACTAGAGAGCGTTTTCTGGCTTGAAGCTGTCCCCTATCCCATGGTGCCTCACGGCAATTCCCCAGATCTCGTTTGCCATGAAAGTTTTGAGGTTGTCTCCTTACTGGCTCGTTGGCTAAGTAGAAGATTTTTTGATAAATCCTGTATTTTTCAAACTTTTTTCTTCACTTTCTACCTTTAATAGTTATTAGTTTTTGCCTGTGTGATTGTTATTGAGTGCTTGATCCCCTATTCCACATTTTTAGGATTGTATGGCCCATTTTAGTAAGAGGGCAATAGTTGCCCGTTTAAATTAGAAGGCCTTTCTTCCCTGAGTGCTAGTCTTTAAAAAATAAAAATAAAAAAATAAAATAACTTTCTTCTCTTCATAACTTTACTGTTAGTTATTGTCAGTGTTGTAGTTATAGTCGGTGTTGTTGTTATTGTGAATTGTTAGCCTTGTTTTCTTGTCAGCATGTCCAAAGAGAAAGACAGAAAACACAAGGAACACCGCCCGTCGGGGTTCAAAAAATGTGACAAGTGTTCACAAAAGATGTCATTGACTGACAGTCACACTAGCTGTGTTTACTGTCTGGGAGAAGCTCACTTACAAGAACCCTGTACCTTTTGCCATGCCTTCAGTACTAGGGTTCTTAATGAGAGGAAACATAAATTAATAGACAGGGGTCTTATGACCAGTTCCTTCCAGGAACAGCTGGAACTTGGTCAGACAGCTTCCAAAACTGTTAAGAGAAAATCACTGGTTCCACCTTTGGAGACATCTAAAAAGTCTAAAGCAATGGAGCCAAGGAGTTCTGGCTCCGATTCCACTTCTTCTGTCTCAGTGCTGTCGGTCTCTTCAGTGCCGAAGCAACCTTCGGCACCAAGACAATCTCCAGTCATCGACCCTGTCTCACCAACGTTAAGGTTTCCTATATTAGAAAGGAGGAGATCTCCTTCTGTCTCCACCTGTTCCTCCAGGACACTTTCAGATGAAGACATCGAGCAGGTGGTGAAGAGGTTGCTCTGTGACCCGGCTCTGGCTAAAAAGTTAGTCCTTCTGGACCCAAAAGCTTTGGAGCCACCCCATTTACAATCTACTGCTCCTCCTCTGACTGCTTCGCTCTCAGAGCCAAACACTTTGGGTTCTTCTATGTTGGATACTTCGATTACAAGAATTCTTCCTGCTTCATCTGAACCAATAACTCTATCCTCAGCTGCTCAGTCTGGAGCTGAGGGATCTGGGAGCTGATGCTCTCAAGTCGACTTCGAGAGGGATAGTCACCCTGGTTTTTCTTTGGAACCGACCCTCCCTCTCAGTGCTTTGGCATGACTGAGCTCGGTTCCTATGTCTGCTTCGGAACCTGTCCCTCCTGCTTGGAGCTGACCTTCCATCTCCTCGGAATGGAGGTCTTCTTCGGAGTGGGGTGGAAAGGCTTTCGAAGCAATAGAGAAAGCTTTGTCCAGTGCCAAAGCCCTGCCTTTGGACCCGATGTCCCACCACCAGATGGCAGCACCGTCTTCTCCCCCCCACCCCCTCAGAGAAGGGAACCAGAGACTCAAGCAGCATCCATTGGAGGTGTCCCCTCTTCTAAGACCTCCCCAGATTATCCCACTGGAGAGTTTCCTTGGAAGAGACTTTGTAAGAGGAAGCACATTGACTCACCTGAGTCTGTCACATCAGACACTGATTTGGATGAGTGAGAAGGTTCCCCAAGATCCCCCTCTGAGGATGTGTCCTTTTCTAACATCCTTGAAATCCTTAGACAGAGGGGCGATTGGAAGACTTCTAACCCTACTGAGGATGAATCAGTGTATCTTGAGGCCTTTGGTTCCCGACCTTCCACCTTCTGCATGACACTGCCTTATGACCAGCTCTTGGGGGTCATATCCCAGAAAGCCTGGACCTCCCTGGACACAGTGGATTCTGTCCCGAGGAGGCCAAACAAATTTATGACTGCTTCAGAAGATAAGTTCTTTCTTTCTAAGGGAGTTCCTGTTGATGCTATGGTGGTAGCAGTGACCACAAAAAAGGAGTTGTCCGAGACATCTTCTAATATCCATCCTCCTAATAAGGAGTCCAGGATGATGGATAGGTATGGAAAGCGTACCTTCTCTTCAGCGGCAATTATCTTAGGATCGCTGAATTACCTCTCTCATTTTACTAGACTTCAAAGGGATCTCCTGAAGGAGTTGGGAGACACCCTTCAGGGTTCAGTAGCTTTGGGATCCACAGATAAGGTATCTGAGCAGCTCTCCACCCTTACATCAATATCTAACTCCTCCATGAGGCTGATTTCCTATGCAGAAGATGGAGCGAGCAGGGCACCCGCAGCAGGAATTTCTCTTAGGAGACATTCTTGGATGCATCTATGTCACTTCACGGAATCCTTTAAGTCTTCCTTTACCAACGTCCCCTTTGATGGTTCAACTCTTTTTGGACCACAAGTAAAAGAGACTTTGACCAGGTGCAAGCAGGAAGGGAAAACCTTATCTGCTGTCAGAGTCCATTTCTCCCTTCCTTCTAGACCCTATCCCAAGGGTCAGACAGGAGGGAAAATGTGGTTCTGTAAATCCCAAAAAGGTTTCCCTCAGGCACAAGGTCAACCCTCTCCTAGAGGCAGAGGGGAAGGATAATAACAGAAGACACCATCCTCGCGACAGAGGAGGTCTGCAACATCAGGAAGATAGAGAAACATTCTTTGATCATCCCTTCCATTGCCCCTGAGGGGTTGCCCGACTGTCCGTCTCTGGAGGCAGTCGTGGGTCATCTTTCACTGTACCCAAGTGCCTGGCTAAACATTTCCCAAGATCATTGGGTACAAACCATAATATCCAGAGGTTACCTGATTCCCTTTGTTTCTGATCCCCCGGTAAACCGGTCTCTACCAGATGTGCCACCCATTCTACTACACCATGCAACATCAGAGGTCATCTCTTTGCTGCAAAAAAGAGTCATCCAAAAAGTCCCCACAGAGGAAATAGGATCCAGAACTTACTCTCAATTCTTTTTAGTTCCAAAAAAGACGGGAAACTGGAAATCATTTCTAGATCTCAGCAAACTCAACAAGTCTGTAAAGAAATCGAAGTTCCAAATGATCACTCTGCAGGCAATATTTCCCTTTATCGGGAAAGACAATTAGATGTGCTCAATAGATCTTCAGGACACGTAGTACCACATCAAAATGGACAGTTGCTCCAGAAGACACTTACACTTTTGGCTGGGAGCCAGTCATTTTCAATTTTGAACACTGCCCTTTGGCTCACTACAGCCCCCAGAATGTTCAACAAATGCATAGCAGTGGTAACGGCTCACCTGAGACATCAAGGATTCCAGGTGTTTCCGTACCTAGATGACTGGCTCCTCACTACTACCACCAAGCACCAACTAATCAGAACCAGGGATGAGACTCTATACTTGTGCGCCAGATTAGGCATTACAATAAACCTAAAAAAATCAGCCTTATCTCCATCGCAGCACATTGTATTCTTAGGCTCAGAAATAGACTCAACCACCATGACGGCAAATCTGATACCGGAAAGGATAGAATCGTTACGTGACCAAGTCAGATTCTTGCTGAAGAGAGACAAAGTACAGGCCAGGATAGTCTTTCAGGTCCTAGGGACTATGGCTTCCACCATTCTCTTAGTTCCCCTAGCCCATCTGCACATAAGAGTACATCAGTGGCTACTATTTGCCCAGTGGTCAATGCAGGATCTCCACCTGTCTCACCAAATACTCATCACAAACTCCTGCAAGAAGGATCTAACATGGTGGTTACATACGGATCAACTTCATTTAGGTCGCCCACTTGCTCCCCCTCAAGAAAATGCAGTTTTAACCATGGACGCCTCCCAGATAGGGTGGGGGGGGGCATTATCTGGGAATGATGGTCCAGGGTAATTGGCAGAACCACGAGAACCACTTGCACATAAATGTTCTGGAGATGAGAGCGGTGCTATATGCGTTGCAAGCACTTCACAATTCTCTTCCCACAGGGACAATTGCGATTCAATCAGACAACATGACTGTAGTGTGGTACATAAACAAGCAAGGGGGAACCAAATCTTACCCACTTTGTCGACAGGCCTTAAGAGTATGGAAATGGGTGATGGACACTCAACACTTTCTTGTAGCAATGCACATGCTGGGGAAGTCCAGTGTGATAGCAGGCAAACTCAGTCGAGCAATTCTGATGCCTCACGAGTGGTCCCTAAATTCAGAAGTTGTGAAAGAGATTTTTCGCAAATGGGGCCAGCCTTGCTGCGACCTATTTGCCACATACATGAACACCAAATGCAGCAGCTACTTTGCCCTAATTCCCCATCTGGGGATGTCATCCAGGGATGCTCTGGTCACAAATGGCCTCCGGGACTCCTTTATGTTTTTCCACCTTTTCCTCTCATTCCAAAAGTGATTCAGAAAGCAAAACTGTTGAAGAGTACCCTGATCCTCATTGCTCCTTACTGGCCTTGCCAAGTCTGGTTCCCCTTCCTGTGGCCCTATCTCTTGGAGGAACCATGGATTCTGGAACCATCTCCAGACCTCCTGATTCATCAATCAGGACATTTCCATCCTACTATCCAGACCCTGAAATTGACAGCATGGCTGCTCCAGTTCCACAAATAGCTAGGTGTGTTTCCCTTTCACCTACAGTCAAACACATTCTGATTTCTTCACACAAACCTTCCACAAGGAAATTATATTCCAGCAAATGGAAAAGGTTCTCTCTTTGGCAGCAAATCAAGGCATAGATCCCTATTCAGCTCCTATAGAGTCTATCCTGTCCTTCCTGGCATCCATTTTTCATGAAGGAGCTGCAGCTGCTACAGTTGGAGTTCAGTTAGCTGCCATCTCAAATTACCATTTTGGCTACATGGGAAATCCAGTCATGCCCCACTCTTTGTGCAAAACCTTTTTGAAAGGAGTCCTCCTACTCAGACATCCAATCAGACAACCACCACAGCCCTGGGACCTAAACCTACTTCTTACATCCTTAATTTTTTCCCCCTTTGAACCCTCTTCTTCATCAGATCTGAAATTATTGTCTTGGAAGACATTGTTCTTAGTAGCTATAACTTCTGTTAGAAGAGTTTCAGAATTGCAAGGCCTCACCATTCAACCTCCTTACATTGTTTTCCACAAGGATAAAGTCTCACTTAGAACTAATCCTTCCTTTCTTCCTAAGGTATGTTCAGAGCATATCTCAACACAACTATTAAACTACCAGTTTTCTTTCCTAATCATACTAATAAATCAGAATACAGACTACACCAATTGGACGTCCACAGAATTCTCAGGTTTTACCTGCACAGGACTAAAGAATTTAGAAAATCAGACCAATTATTTGTTTCCTTTTCAAACAAAAATAAAGGCTTGCCTGTTTCTAAGGTTACCCTGTCTAAATGGCTTTCAGAATGCATTTCATTTGCTTACAAGGCTGCTGGTAAACAGTTACCAAACAAAGTAAAGGGCCATTCAACAAGAGCAGTATCAACTTCATATGCCTTTAGATCAAGGCTCCCAATTGATACCATTTGTGCAGCAGCTACTTGGGCAAGACCTCATACCTTTGTCACTCATTACAAATTGGATTTGGCCTCCTGGGACAGGTCATCCTTTGGGTCCACTGTGCTGAAGAGTCTCTTCGCTTGAGCCACCCGGGATAAAGGTGCTAGGGACGCTGTCCCATCCAGCAAGAATTATGGCGAGATAGGACTACATAACATAAAGAAGTTATGTACTTGCTATAACAGTCCATGTTTGTAGTCCATCTTGCTTACATTCTTGTGTCCCGCCCTCCTTCCCCCTTCCTGTTTCCTGGAGGAACTGGTGGACTGTACATTATGCTGTCTGACCTGGTTGTAGTTGTCTGTCCATCTGGCATGGATAGTAATACACAGTGTTCTCTCTGTATGTGCATGGTTATTGATAGTTTACTGACTATTATGTACCTATTACTTTCTTGCAAACAAGATCTGGGGAATTGCCATGAGGCACCATGGGATAGAGGTTAGCATCGAGCCAGTAAAAGCTCTCAAGCTTTAGTATAGGCCGAGTCGGAGCCGAGAACTGGCTCTGAACCCATCCAGCAAGACTGTAGGATGGACTGCAAACATGGAACATTATGGTAAGTACATAACTTCTTTTTTTTGTAAACCCCAAGGTCCTTTACAAGACTCATGAGAAGATGGTTCTCCCAGAGACAGAGTAGGGAACTCTAATGGAAGACACCACCCTCATGGTAGAGGTGGCCTGCAAAACCAGGGTTTCAGGGTTTCCTTCTCTGATAAATCCTATCAAAACTCCTGAAAGGCTGCCCAACTGTTTTTCTCTGGAGGCAGTCAGGGGGTGCTTGTCTCTGCACCTAGAATCCTGGGCATCCTTTACAACAAATTCCTAGGTGCAGAGGATCATATCCAGAGGCTATTTCATACCATTTTCTAGAACTCCCCCCAATAAAAATGAGGAAGAACCCAGATATTCCACCCAATCACAGGGACACAGCAGCTCTAGAAATAAGAAAGCTGCTAGAAAACAGAGCCATTCAAAATGTCCACCCATACCAGATATGATCCGGAATTTATTCAAGGTTTTTTTTTTTAGTGCCAAAGAAAACATGGGACTTGAGACCCATTCTGGACCTCAGCAAACTAAATCAATATGTAAGGTACTCATGATTCAGTCCATTCTACCACTGTTATGAAAGGACGATTGCATGTGCTTTATAGATCTTCAGGATGCATACTATCACATCAAAATGAACAGGTGCTCCAGAAGATATCTGCACTTCTGGCTGGGAAACAATCATTACCAATTCAGACCACTGCCCTTTGGTCTCACCCGAGGCCCCACGGAGTTTACAAAATGCATGGCAGTGGTAGAATCTCACCTAAGACTGCTAGGATTCTGGGTGTTTCCATATCTAGATGACTGGCTCCTGACTGCTCCAACCAGGCATCTACTTCTACAAGCAAGAGACTATTTTCTCTAGTTGTGCCACCATCTGGGCATCACAGTCAACTACAACACATTGCATCTCATTCCTACACAGAACCTAGAGTCCATAGGTGCTCATCTAGACACGATCGACCAAATAGAGACTCTACCTCCAATAGGAATACAAAGCCTCAGATCCCAGGTAAAAGAAGTGATCTTGCACTTATCCCCACCAGCATGACTGATTTTACAAGACTTCGGGTTGATGGCAGCAGTGATAACTCTAGTCCCATTGGCCAGATAGCATATGTGAACTCTATCAGTTCAGTGGTCTATTCTTCAACAGTCCTTATGCACCACAGTCAGGATTGCACAAATTTGCAAGGAGTGCCTAATATGATGGATCTGTTTGAACAAAATTTCTCAGGGCCATCCTTTCATTTTACCTCTCCTAGTGGCCACAATGACCACTGATGCTTCCATCTAGGGTGGAGGTACATTTCTTTGGAAGAACAGTCCAAGGCTTGTGGTCCCCACAAGAGGCCAACTTGCATATTAATGTTCTGGAGATGAGAGTTTCCTTTTGGCGTAAGTCTTCCGAGGGACTCCCTCCACCACTGTGACAGTTGTGATTCAATCAGACAATACATCTGTGGTGCGGTACATCAGCAAACAGGAGGGAACCAGGTCCTACCCTTTTTGTCATGAGACAATGAGAGTGTGGCAATGGGCAATCTCTTCTTGACATTTTCTCATTGCAATGCATACACTGGGAAATCCATTATGCTTGCAGACCGACTAAGCATGCCCATTCTGATGCCTCATGAATGGTCTCTCAATATCAGAGGCAGAAAGAATTTTTTGTCTATTGGGCCAGCCATGCTGCGATCTCTTTGCTGCTCCCCTCAACAACAAGTGCAACAGGTTCTTCACTCTGATCCCCCTTCTGGGGAATCACCGAGAGATGCTGTAGTCCACAGTTGACCCACTGGTCTTCTCTGTGCTTATCCCCCATTGATGATTGGATGGGAGAAAGGAAATTCACCCTGGGGATCACGTCAGTCACCCTGCTAGACAGGGGTCCAGGGAAGTAAATAGTGTGAGAAGAAATAGCCAGGGAATTGTTATGGCTAGACTTGTATAGGCCCTAGAGCCGATAGCCTAGTACCAACCTATGAACCTCTACTCCAAGATTTGCAGAAGGCCTGCCAGTTAAAGAGCTCAGTAATCCTCATTGCATCTTTTGGCCAGATCAAATCTGTTTTCCCTTTCTGTGGCCTCATCATCTGTATCCACCCTGGATACTGGACCCCAGTGCAGATTTCCTGTTTCATTTTATGGAGATAGTTCATCCAGACATATCAGGCCACAAGCTGACTGCATGGTTTCTCCAATTCCAGTGATGGCTAGACAGCCCAGGCTCTCTTCCCCTGTTCGACATATCCTTTTATCCTCTCAAAAGGCTTCCACTAGGAGGGTGTACAGAAGTAAATGGGAATGATTTTCAATTTGGTCCCTGCAAAGAGATTTGGATTCTTTTTCTTTCCCAACTTCAGTGGTCCTAGATTTTTTTATCATCCCTCTTCCAAGAGGGGGCTCGTTTTTTTATATCAGAGTCCAGCTGGCTGCTATATCTAATTTTCATTCCACTGAAAACCATGTTCCTTTGTCTTCTTCTAAATTGTGCAAAACTTTTCTGAAAGGCACCATTTTACTTAGGCCCGCAGTCAAGGACACTGTTCCTGCTTGGGACCTGTCTATTTTACTTCAAAGTTTGAATCAAAGTCCATTTGAATCCTCTGCCAGTTCAGATCTAAATTTTTTGTCTTGAAAGACCCTTTTCCTAGTCACTATTACATCAGCTAGACAAGTATCTGAACTCCAGGCTCTTTCTTCTAAGCCTCCATACCTGGTCTTTCATAAGCTCAGGGTGTCTTACATACTAATGCATCCTTTTTGCTTAAGGTGGCTTCTGAGTCTTACTAATCAGGTCAGTAATCTCCTGGTTTTCTTCCCCAAAGTTTTCCAGTAAAGGTGAATGTATGCTACATCTCTTGGACGTACCCAGGCAACTCAGATTTTATCTTCATCGAACCAAAGATTTCAGAAAATGTCATTTTCTCATAACAGATTGAGCAATTGCAGTTTCCAAAGTAACTTTAGCCAATTGCAGTCCATCACCAGTATGAACAGCAGTGGGCTCAGAGCTGATCCCTGATGTACACCCACACCCACTGGGAACCTGTCTGTGAGGCCGAACATTGTTCGTACTTGAGTCATTGGATCCTTGTACATAGCCTACTGACTGGTTGTATATCCTTTTTCTATAAACAGAGATCCTTGTCTTTGCTAAGCTACCAAGAGCACATTACTGAGGTCTTTAGTGATCTCATCAGCTTTTTGGTTAAGAGCTTCAACAGATTACATCTTCTCAGCTGCCACTTGGTCCAGTGCTGTTACCATTACCGCTCATTACTAGTTGGACTTGATTTCTAGGAACAGAGCTGCCTTTGGCTCTGCTGATTTTTTCATAGTATGTATTGGAGGAAAATGCCAACAGAAGGTAAGACTTGTCCGTTTAAAAGACAGGTTGCCTAAAGTGCTAACATTGTTTAGAAGGAGTTCAGTAATGCTGTTTAGTAAGGCTGTCACTCTAGCAGAGTCATTAGATGGATATGTGCTTGTATAGCACTGTATACTTATGTAGTAAGCTAGAAACATGCTCAAGCTAGACATAATGTGTGCATGCACTTAACATTTTATGTTATGTTTATGTACAGCACACTGGCACATCCTGAATACATGATGTATGGACTCTATGTTACTGACAACAGTCTGGGTGTTCTAAACTCAGCACACACAACTGTATTGTGTGGTTGCTGATTGCAGTAAAACACTTAAACAGCACAGTAAGAGTGTTGACATCACTGTCTTGTGTATCTACAAAGCTTGGGATGGTGACAGTGTGTTTCCCAAATGGCTCAGACAGTGTCATCCCTAATAAGAGTGAGATTGACCTTTGAAAGCATCACAGCAAACACTGCCAGTCTAGCTAGGCACACAGCTGACACAATATGGGCACTACCAATATTTCTGACAGTGTCAGTGAAGTGATGAGACTTTTCTGGATTGTACGTAACAGAATGCTGTGAGTTAAACATTTTCTTCATGACTCTGCTGTTATATTAAAGCCAGATTAAGTATATTGTTATCATGTTTTTAACATAGCTAACATTTTAACACTATACAGAACAAGGGATAGGCCACTTTAAGACAGTGTGTCTGCACTTCTGCCAGGTCAATGAGTGTCTTTGGTGCACAGGTGGGGAATGATTCCCAGGAAGAGCTAGAGTCTGTTGCACCAGAGTTTTGATGTTACCGTCTGTTCCAGTACCTTTGCCTTTGATTATACCCAGCTTATATAAAAGTACTGGGAACTTTGGTGCCAGTATGACAGGGTGCATTCAACACTGTTTCTTGAGGGAGTGGTTCAGGTTGCAGTCATCATCATTTAGTGGCAGACAGCAGTAAATATTTGCATCTGCACAAACATCCTAAAGCCTTATCAACTGGCTCAGGAAGCTGGTGCTTTCCTAGTAGACTTTACTCAACTAGTGGCTGTCATACCATGGAGAGTGGCAAAAATGTTATTGCCATGAACAGCAGGCAGTTGTTGAGCATTGCTGTTACAATTTTATCAACTCTGCATCAGTAACTGTTTGTGAGGTATACGTGATGGTGCACAAATTACACACATTTGTTAAATACTGCTGTGTGGTCTGTACTGTAGTTTGTCAAGTACAGGTATGTGTGGGCTGCTTAAAATTGTGTTAGTTTTTGTATGTGTGTGTTATTCTGTGTTGTGTGTCTGTTTTGATTTTGCTTTCATTATTTTAGTTGTTTGGTATGCTACCCAGTCATATATGCATAATGTTTACCAATAGCAGATTCTGTGCTTGTCATCTGTGCATGCCATTGCACTGATTGTGATCATCTCTATGTTAATAAGTTAGCAATTTCTAACAAACCTTGTTGTTACATTTAACATAGTGTGGTTGACATTTTGTTATGAGTACACATGACTTCTGGCAAGATACTGAGGGAGAATTGTCTGTGTTTGTTATGTAGCTGCCTTTTAGTGCAGCATTGCAACATAGTGAGGTAGTAGACAAACTGAGTAGCATGTGGTGCTGGTGGTGTTTTCAGGGCATCATCACATTTTTGTCTGTGTACTTAGTACTTTCACTTTCTCTGTGTTGTACTGCTAATGCCACCAGTGCTATTGCTACTGCATTAACTTCAAGTTATACTCACTTCTTCTACATGTAATTATTTCCATTCAGCAGTCTGTGTTTTGTCTTTGCAGTGTGCAGCAAATATTTTATTGTACAAGACGTGGTGCTTTTGCTGTTTCTGTTTTCTAACCAACATATTCCATTCTCAACACTTGCCACAAAAAATGCTTTGGCTCTGTGGTATAGAAGGATGGTGCCCTGAGTGCATCCAGATAACCTAAGTTTTATTAGTGGCTTGGGCATGGAAGGAGCCAAGCAGGGGAGATGGGGCTTAGTGGTTTGTATTATCTCTCCTATCCTGGGGTGAGAGGTTTGCCTGGGCACTGTCTATGGTCAAACCACTGGTGGTGGTCATTACTAAACAGACATTATGTCTGCAAAGAGGTCTGGATGATGTCTGCAGAGAGGTTTGATCTAATCTTTCGCAGAAGCATGGACAGCTACACTGCAGACTGATTGCATGTCTTTCTCTTGGATGCTGAGGGCATGTGGGGGATAGAAAAATGTGACTAGGGTATAAAACAGCTCAGTGCGTCCTTATTATAGCGGTCTTCATGAAATTGAAAATAGCCTTGGCAAAATCACTAAGGCGATACACATAAGGGATTATGCATTTTATTTATAGTATGTATATTGTACATTTTGTATGTATATAAAATATATACAAGTTTATGTAATATTCCTGTGCGTGTCTTACTTTCAATGCACTCTGACTGCATGTTCATAATCGTACCTTATTTGCATGTTAATGTTATCATTATGCGGTTTTTACCATGTACCCATTATTTATATGAGAAATTTCATTAGTAACATCCTAATGTAATTTCTTCTGTTTGAAATCATGCCATGGCTGAAAAGGGTCAGTACATATGTCACTTAGCCGGTGAACAAACAGTAATTAATAACTAATAACATCCATAAAATATCTTTCACTTGGGTGCTTTGTTCTTCTGTTGAAGAACGGTAAGTCAGTTTTCAGTATGCTAGGACCTATAAAACACACACACACACACACACACACACACACACACACACACACACACACACACACACACACACACACACACACATTCGATCACCAGACAATAAGTAACTCCACCTTACATACAGAATTAAAAGATATACACTGCAGATGATAAAGATGTAAACTAGGCAGAGGAGAACAGAAATGAAGAATCAAGCACATGATGCAGTAACATGTTGTTAATATACCAAAGACTCAACCACTCCTCAAAACACAGTTGTCCCTGATTTTACCTAAAATTATATACTTGCCCATCATAAAACGTCAAGTATGTTACAAGGCAATGTGAGCATACTCATGAAACACTATAAATCATTTCACATAAGAACTTGCTATTAAATGTACTCTTTATGTAAGTATATCACCAAGGCCACTATAATAAGGAAGTACCAACAGCTCTGCTGGATGTCTGGATGAAGGCCTTGCAACTGGGTGTTGCCCAATATGAGCATTGCTCTTGTTTCAGCCTGCATATCCTGCTATTTTATGATTTTGTGTTTCTCTCTGTACATATGACAATGTAATCACTAGGAGTAGCAATTACAGTCATCAAAACTACTTTTGTCTTTTTTCATGGATTACAGTTTTCATAACTTGTTTGAGTTGCAGTCCCACTCTTTCTATCTTTTTACTCTACATCACTTAACTACTCTGCCTACTATCCCTACTATCAAGGCTCTTACCTCCCACATTTCTCCACCTAAACTTACCTTAGCAATCAGCTCCCCACTGATTGTTCTCCTAGGGTTCCCTCCTTCAGTGGCTTGGACCC
Organism: Protopterus annectens; assembly: GCF_019279795.1. Taxonomy (NCBI): domain Eukaryota; kingdom Metazoa; phylum Chordata; order Ceratodontiformes; family Protopteridae; genus Protopterus; species Protopterus annectens. The sequence goes on from NC_056725.1 coordinate 1,360,712,938, forward strand.
TGCTTCCTTATCCCACTAAGCATCCCTCCACTCCCTTTTAACTAAGATTACTCTGCTCCTAGCCTTATCCTTTCACCCCTTTGTCTCTTCTTTTCTTCCTCACTTCTCCCTCCCTTCTCAAGCTTGGCTGTATTAACTACCTAATACAGTATAAGTACTAGCCCTCTCCCTACCCTCTCTATTTGCTGTGGAGTGCTAGTTACTTCTGGTCTTTACCTGCCCTCACCTATGTTTCCCCTCCCCTTTCTTTCTTATGACCTCACCAACCTTATAAATATATCTTGCCCCATGTGATGCCATCTTTACTCCTCGGTCTAGCTCTTGGCTGCTGTGCATCCCTAACTCCGGTGTCCACACTTTGTCTGCCCTACCTGCTTGTACGGCACTAAAGTTGAGGAATTGCCCTGTTTGTTGACCAGCAACCTTATACCAACTTAAAACTGCCGTCTCCTCTCTAAGCTAAGGAATTGAACCAATTCTCGCCCTGAGCAACAGCCCCTCAAGGAAAATAAAATAGAAGAAACTGCCCTACCTGCTTGTATGGCACTAAAGTGGAGGAATTGCCCTGTTTGTCTACCAGCAACCTTATACCAACTTAAAACTGCCGTCTCCTCCCTAAGCTAAGGAATTGAACCAATTCTCGCCCTGAGCAACAGCCCCTCAAGGAAAATAAAACAGAAAAAAGTATGTGTTTTACAACTCCTGTCAGTAGAAATACTATTGTATAAATAATTCAGGTTTTAATGTACACTCCCTAGCTAGGACGACCAGCAGCCAAAACCTTTCTTTTCCTCCATTTTATCCTACCTTCCCCTCCTGTATCCTTTGTAAATAACTGATATCCTTCCCTCCTCTTATTCATAGACCTGCTACCTCCTATGAGAAGCTATTGTTGATATACAGCCTTTGTCCACTAGATGGCACCCTTTTCCTAAATCTATCCTACTGTCTTGAAATACAACTTACAAGCATACAGTTTTCATAACTTGTTTGAGTTGCAGTCCCACTCTATCCTTCTTTTTACTCTGCATCACTTAACTACTCTGCCTACTATCCCTACTATCAAGGCTCTTACCTCCCACCTTTCTCCAACTAAACTTACTTTAGCAATCAGCTCTCCACTGATTGTTCTCCTAGGGTTCACTCCTTCAGTGGCTCTACCCACTCCGTTCGCCCTGCGGGCTCACTCTGCTCCCCTACCCTGACCCCAATTTCTACCCACCCCCAGTGCTTCTAGATTTATACACCCTAACCACACACCCCCATCCATACAACCAATCACATGCTCCAACCCCTTAAAGTGCTATAACCCACATCCCACTAGTCATTACCTTAGTAAACTATCTGTACTCATCCTTGTATAGCAACCTAGACACAATACTTCTACAATGCCACCCACAACTACCCTTACACACCTGAAGTCCTTACTCTTATTCTCACTCCTACCTGTTCTAGCTATACCTTACCTACTTGCTTTCTATGAACACCTTAACTGCCTAGGATTTCACAACCCCATAAAACAAACCTCCACACCAACACTTATAATCCCTCATAGCCATAATAACACACCCTGTCCACCAAAGTATTTATCAGCTAAATTTCATATCCTCACTCACATATTACAGCCCAAGAGCTAGGAAATCCCAGAACTTAATATGTAAACTTTTAAAACTCACTCTGAGAATACAAGTCCACTCCCTAATAGATGGTGATATACATCCAAACCCTGGCCCAAATTCTACCACTACCACAGAGCCTAACACCCCACCTTCTACTAACGCACACTTGCTTACCAGACCCTCTAACTCTCTCCTGATAGCTCATCTCAATATTTGAAGCATAAACAATAAAGTTGCCCACCTTCATGCCCTCATGGATGTACATTCATTTGACATCCTCTGTCTCACTGAAACATGGCTCAAGCCAGCAATACAAGACAATGTGGTTATTCCCCCCAGTTATAGTATCCTGAGACTTGACCGTAATGTTAAGAAAGGTGGAGGAGTAGCTATTCTATATAAATCTGGATTACAGGTGACCTCTATGGACTCTAAACCTTCGCTAACTAGTAATGCAGAAATTCTTATTTCCAAGATTCAACTCAACAAATGTAAATCCATTTATATCATTTGTATCTACCTTCCCACAGGCAATAATATTAGCACCTTAGAGGCTATCCTAAGTTGACTTTCCATCACCTACCCACAAGAAGCCATAGTACTCGGTGACTAATATAAACTGGAAGTGCTGTACATCTGAACAGCCTTCCACTCATATCAACCTACATGGATTTACTCAAACCATTACATCCCCCACTAGAACCAATAAACTTAATAACAATGAAAGCACCCTAGATTGGATTCTCACAAATAGTCATCACCAAACTTACAAAGTAGGTACCCTCCCTGAAGATATAAGCGACCACTCACTCACCTTCTTAATCAGGTATGAGTGACATCCCAAACCCAACCATTTGTAAGACAATAAGGACTAACAAAAATTTTAACTCGACAGCTTTCAAAAAGAACTTATAGCTTGTGACTGGTCACCCCTGAAATTCCTACCATTAGAAGACGCAGTTAAATACTTTAATTCTAAATTCTTAGCCACTCTAGACTCCCATGCCCCAAAATGCACAATTAGAACTAGGTCTAAACCAACCCCATGGCTCTCCAAAATTACCAAACAAAAAATCTTCCAAAGAAACAAACTCTGGGCCAGCTGGTGTATGACTAAATGCCCTACAGAGCAATTAAAGTTCAGACAGCTAAGAAATGAAGCAAAAAAAGCCATATTGTCAGATAAAAGAAACTTTTACTGTCAGCTCCAACAAACCCACCAAAGTAAACCTCAAAAATTATAGTCAGGCATCAATAAACCTTTACACCCAGGTCATTCAGTCACACCCACTCCCTCAGACTCTGATCACAACAGTCCCAACCAAATAGCCAACTCTTTTAACACTTTTTTCACAGAGACCATTCAATCTCTTGCCAATCAGCTATCCCCTGACACCATATCTTCTTCCTCTGATATCTCTAACAGCCCCCCACTTTTTCATTTTCAACCTGTTCCTACATCCCTTGTCTGTACCCTTATTCAGAAACTTAAACCCACCACCCTCTCTGCAGACCTACTACCTGCAGAATACCTGCAAAAAGCTGCTAAAGCTATAGCCTACCCCATATCCATCCTCATTAACAGAACTATTTCTGAAGGAACTATTCTATCAGTCTGGAAAATTTCACATATTATCCCCCTCCATAAAGGTGGTAATACCAAAGATTTATCTAACTACAGACCTATAGCCATATTATCCTCATTGGCAACAATCATGGAGAAATGCATTCATAAGCAACTATTAAACTACCTACTAGAAAACAACTTACTAGGTACCTGCCAGCATGGCTTCAGACCATTTCATAGCACCACCTCTGCTCTCTTATCCTTCACCGACTGCATTAATAAAAATCGCAGTAATGACACTCTATCCTCAGCCCTCTTTATTGATCTGTCAAAAGCCTTTGACATGGTTAACTACCAGCTACTCATAAACATACTTAAAAACCTGTCACTGGATCCACTTGTTATACAGTAGTTCCAATCCTACTTAAATAACAGGCAACTGGCTATACTATGGGAGAATAACTTGTCTTCCCACCTCCCAATTGCCCTTGGTGTCCCTCAAGGCTCCATATTGGGTCCTCTCCTCTTCTCTATTTTTACAAATGACCTATATTCTGTAATACTTCAAGCTACCTGTATCCAATACGCAAATGATTGCACGTTAATATGCTCATCCACTTCTCCATCACAACTTCAGTCCCTAACCCAAAATGTGTTTAGCACAGTAGAGAAATGTTTCATCCTGAACCCAAAAAAAAAAAACAAAATTGCTGTTATTCACTCCCACCCGCAGGGACTCCCCACTGACCTTTACTGTTACATCTAGCAATGGTACTATCATATCTCCTGATCCAACCGCAAAGGTGCCTGGGGTACTAATTGATAATAACCTTACCTTTGAGCTCCATATTAACAACACTATAAAAACAGTAAACAAAAAATTAGATTCCCTCTATAGGATCAAACCCTTTCTGACTCCACTAGCCAAGACCACTATTGCCCGTACCCACTTAATCTCAACCCTACTATATGCCTCCCCTATCTATACTAAACTATGTAAAAGCAATCTGAACAAGCTGGCTATCTCCTACAATAATATTGCCAGATTTGTAATTGGGTCAACCTATAGAACCCATCATTGCAACAATCTTAATCAACTAGGATGGTTAGAGTTGTCAAATCTAATACTATTGAACCAACTAATAGTTGCTCATAAGATCCTGTATCAACCAACAAATACTCCAATACTCACTAACCTTATCACCCCCTACAATAATCTCAGGACCCTATGCTCATCAAATAAACTACTGGTACAAATAGGTAAAAACAACAATTTGGCCGGAGACTCATTGTTCTCTAATACAGTGGGTAAAACCTGGAACACCCCTCCCCAATCACCTAACCTCCCTATCCTCAGTTACCCTATTTAAAATCAAACTTAAACCATACCTTAAATCACATTGATTATGCCCCTGTGTTAACCCGGACTAACTACCTCACTTGTCCACAAACACTAATCTTCATACCTGCATAAGCTAGTTAATTTTTTATTGACAACAATATGTGTGTGACTTTAAACTTTAATAGTGTTCCTTTTACATATTTGTGTATCTATATCCATGCTTGTTATGTACTAGAATTTTTTCTTATTCATAAGCTAAAATGCAATGAAATGTAATGATTGCCAAAACTGTGTAATGTACCTGTGTTTTGTAAATACTACTCTGACTTGTGGAGCTTTTCTCCCCGGGCCTCCACTGAAAATGGATATATATCCAGTTGGACCAATCCGGTCAACAAATGTAAAATAAAATAAAAAATAAATAAATAAATGGACTACTATATCTGGTTGTCTGACATCTATTTTTTTAACTGTTGGTAATGGGTAATCCCATTTGATGTACACTTCATCATTGTCTATAATGCTTTGTAGTCCATGTTTCTAATGCTTCTCATCTACTTCTGTGTTGTAGTGTTTGCACAATCCCCAATAGTCTTGCCATATTATTGTGCCTTTCAGTGTAGAGACCCTTTGCCATGAGTGTATTATATCCAGCTACAAGATGTATGACTGTAGGACCTGATGTTGCTTGAAGGAACACATCTGGTTGTGACCTCAACAAGCATCTGTGGTGATGAGGTATGTTTTGTAACATTTTACATCCCATGTAGTGTTTTTTGCCTAAAATAGTGTAGCTAGTAGCTGTAGTATAGACCCAGTTCAGATTTGCTGTCTCTGGGCCTGTTTGTTTGCAGTGGTTGTTTATTCTGAGCACATGTCCCAGGCCATCTTGAATTAGCAGAAGCCTTTCTTCACCTTAGTGAGAGAACTGTTGTTGATTGTTTGCTGGCTGATTAAGGTTGGCTGGTCTAGGGCTTGAAGTAAGCTCTCATTTGTCCTTCTGAGCTTCTTTAAGTTGTTTCAGGTTGTACTGGTATTTAGGACCTGCCTTTGAGAGGAATTCTGTTTGTTCACACTGAGCTGAACGGAGGAGGGGCACTGACCACAACTCTGATCTGTGATATATAACAATAAGTATCCTTTTTTTTGTTTGTTTATTTTTACTAGTTATTGCTTATTCTAACCATTTATAGTACTTTTTATTGTCTGCTGCCTACTATTTTTACTGTATTTTATTACTATAAACCAATCTGCACTATAGTACTGAAGTTGTCTGCCTTAAAGGGCCTGTTAAAACACTTTTGTTACTGTCACACTGTTTGTAAAAATTTTTTAGCTAGTTTCACTGTGTGAAAGTTGTTAACTGGTAGTTTTCTCTATTTGTTAAGCATCTGTTTGTTTGTTCTGATTTCCTGCCAAGGAGTGTATCAGATAACTGATTTGTTTGCAGTTAAAAGCATTCTCTAGAGTCTCCTTGCTCCTTTATCTATTTAAAGATTTCATTTAGTGTCTCACTGCTATTTTTCTGCTGTGATAAACATTTCTGTAGTGTTTTCTGCCTAAAATAGTGTAGCTAGTAGATGTAGCATAGTCCCAGTTCAGATTTGCTGTCTCTGGACCTGTTTGTTTGCAGTAGTTGTTTGTTCTGAGCACATGTCCCAGGCCATCTTGAATTAGCAGGAGCCTTTCTTCACCTCAGTGAGAGGATTGTTGATTGGTTGCTGGCCAGTTAAGGTTGGCTGGTCTAGGGCTTGCAGTAAGCACTCATTGGTCCTTACCATGCATAGCCCACACACCAGTGTCTCGGAACCACTAAGGCCTAACCATATACCCAACATATTAGTCATAGGAGACTCCATTGTGAGACACACAGATGTACCTCTCACCAGGCTGGATAAGGGAAAAGTCACGGTTAGTTGTTTGTCAGGTGCCAGAATCCGCCAAATCACACATGCATGCAAGTCTCTCAACAACAGGTACTGTATGACTGCCATAGTCCATGTTGGCATGAACAACTTGAGATGTACCTCCCTGGACTATATGAAGAGAGAAATGATTGAGCTTGTTGAATATGTGTCCCAGGCAGGTATGTCCCTAGCCTTAAGCAGCATTCTACTGTTACCCAGAATGATGTCTCAATGCAAACAGAAAATGATTGACTTTAACAATTGCCTTAGTGTCTGGTGTCATTCTAGGGTGATCCAGTGCCTTACAGCCTGAGAAGATATGATCGACAGACCACAGTGCTTTGCTAGAGATGGCCTGCATCTGTCTCACTTGGGCTTCAGGCTTCTGGCAAAGGCCCTTGCCTCCCCCATAGTGCCTTTTTTTTAGGAAAAGTCATGATGTCAATACTACCAACATAAAATTCTCAACAAAACACAAATTAAAGATCATGCTGCTAAATGCAAGGAGTCTAAACATAAAACTGCACTCATTGCAGGCATTCTTAACCATGGAAGATGCTGACATTTGTGCAGTCACAGAAACCTGGTTCAAAGGTGTGGAGAGCCCCCAGCCTTACCTGGTTACTCATGCTATCATATATTCAGACCCCAAACTGTGGGCAGCAAAGCCAAAGGAGGTGGAATTTCAATATATACATTAAAGACACACACACCTCCAGGCTGGTCAAACAGTATGACGCACATGAGACACTCCAGGTGCAGTTAACCATTGACAAGACCCCTATTCAAATTATAGCCAGCTACAGGCCCCCAAATTTGACTCAAGATGCCCACTTCACCTATCTGGATCTCTTCAAATCTATCAAGATTCAACCCTTTACCTTGATCCTGAGCGACTTTAATTATCCAACCATAGACTGGAAAAACTACTCATGCCAGAACACAAATGCCCAGAGATTCCTCTATTTTATCAGTAGAAATGCCTTGAAACAGCTAGTTGATACCCTCACAAGAGGTGATAATATCTTGGACTTGGTATTAACCAACATGAATAACCACTGCAGCACCCCTACAGTATCATCCTCCCTGGTAAGATCTGACCATAAAGCGGTTAAGTCACCATCTCCCCGACCCCCCTCTAGCTAGGGTCAAACAAAAAAACTTTTTCTAAGCTGATTACAACCTTCTGAGGGATGGTATAAACAGTTTTACAGCCCCCCCCCCCCACTGCAGGATATGGTACCAATGTCCAAATCTACATCAAAGTACTATACGAGCATTTATATAGATGCATGGAATCAGGAATACCTAACAATACAAAATCATCCTCTGCAAGGAAGAGTAAACCTGTCTGGTGGACATTTGCAATAAATAAACTATATAACAAAAGGAATGAATTACTGTCCAGACCAAGAAGGAGCAGATGCCCAACTGGATGCAATCTCTCCTTAGCCTGAGCAAGCAAATAAGAGCACTAGTGAAATCCTCTAAAGCCAACTTCGAGTCCAAGTTGGCCACATCTACTATCGACAATCATAAGGCCTTGTTCACATATGTCCAAATCTCAAAGGAAGCACCCAGATCTGTTCAGAACTAGTGGTGAAGGACACCACATACACAAGTGCTGTCGATATAGTCAATCTACTGGCTGACAGATTCAGCGAAAACTTCTCCCCTCTGTCCCCCCATCAGTAAATCAAGACATCCCCAGTACCTGCCCCCCCACCCATTATCTCTAGGGAACAGGTCATCACTGCCCTCCCAAAGGCAAAAAATACAGCCTCCATGGGACCCGATAATATCCCAGGCTGCATTCTACATGAACTCAGGCATGAACTTGCAGCACCGTTAGGCACCTTATTCAGCCAAAGCCTGAGTACCGGCTTTGTCCCAGTGGGAGGGCCCTGGAGGACAGACACTGTCATCCCTTTACACAAAGGTGGAGAGTCCACAAATCCAGGAAATTATAGACCCATCGGCCTAACTAACCTGATCTGCAAGGCCATGGAATGGATTATCATGGACGTCATTAACAGCGACATTTGCAACCTCCAAGCACTCGACCCCACACAGTTTGGCTTTGTCAAGGGGAGGTCATGTCTGTTAAATCTGGTTGACTTCATTGAGACTGTCACCAAAGCCATGGATGAGGGGAAGACGATGCACACTGCCTACCTTGACCTGGCCAAAGCCTTTGACACTATTCCCCACTCGGGCATAGTAGATAAACTCTCTCAACTAGGCATCATTCCATATGTTACCAGATGGGTAGCAAACTGGCTCACTGATAGAACCCACCTCATCAAAATAGGGGAAGCCACCTCAAGCAGTAGACCCATAATGAGTGGCGTACCCCAGGGACTGGTCTTGGGGCCTCTATTATTCGGGATATCCTTCTCTGAGGTGCAGGCCAAAACCAGTGGGCTATGGCTGACCAAGTTTGCAGATAGCTGCAAGCTGGGTGAAGTCAACAGTTCCCTAAGTGATGTGGACGTCATCCACGAAGGTCTCACCCAAACAAATGACTGTTGCTAGAAACATGGCCTGAAGCTAAATGCCAAAAAATTCATCATCATCCCCTTTGGGGAGAGTGATGTCCCCACATATCACATTAATAACGATGTCATAAGTACACAATCAGTAGTGAAGGATTTGGGACCCAGGTTGAGAGAAACCTGACTTTTGACCACCATGTTGCTTCCATTGTACGGAAAGCTTTCTACATGGCCCACCTCATAAGTAAGAGTATCTCATCCAGAGACAAAGAGGTCATAAGATCTTCCCTTATAAGGCCAATTATTGAGTACAGCACCCCCTTTGGCATGTACCTCGCAAAGTACATGCAGCAGATGGAGAGACCACAGAGGTTCCTCACCAGGAGAATCCAGGACCTCAAACACCTACCCTACATAGATAAGCTAAAAGCTCTGTCCCTCTACTCAGTTTCATAAAGACTCCTCAGAGGTGACCTCTGTCTAGCATACAAAGCAATCTCAGACCCCACCTTGATGGGACTGCTGCATATCTGCAAGTCAAGCTCCACTTGAGTAACCCATAAGCGTGACCTCAACCTTGTCTGTGATATCAGTAGGACTTGTTGGTGGACAGATTTGTGTCCCAGAGACTCCCCCATCTGTGGAATAGACTCCCTCTCTACGCCAAGCAGAGTACCTCCTCATCCCTTTTTAAGTGCAACCTAGATAACTGGATGGGAAACAGAAAATGCACTATTGGGATTCCACCTGTGTCCATGCTGGACAGGGGCTCTGGGTGCTGACTTGTCTAAACATGGGCTAAACTCTTGGCTAGGCTTATAAGGGCCTCGGGGCCAATAGCCTAGTAACCTCCTTTGATCCTATGATGATGTAACTGGCCTTACTAGGTGTCTACTACAACGAAATATCCGAGAAGTCTAGGGGCTGATTATATACTTGTTCAGCAACATTGTGGGTATGGGCATGAGCATTGTTGTATGTTTTGTCATCTGCTATTTGCAGCTGCCTTGTTTGCATCTCCAACCATGGTTGCAGGGAGTTGTCCCGCAACTCCTATAAGATAAAATCATCATATTTTTTCTGTTAATCATTCATGAAGTATGCATTTCTCTGTATTTCATGCTAATGTCTGTCATTAATTGATTATGCTGTGGCTAGACCAAGTGCTTGCTATATATGTGGCCATTGATGAATACATAGCAGAGGCCGCTGATCTACAGTATGTATATGTCATGAGTACTAGGATGGGGGTGGATAGTGGCATTTGTGATTAGGCCATTATTACTGACTGCATACTAGCAGTTGATGCCATAGTGCCTAATATACCTGAGTACATTTGCCAATATGTGTAGTCTGTGGTTCCACACACTGCTGCTATACCAGAAGTAGTGTGAACCCCCCTTTGTGAAATTACATTTTAGATATAGCTCTGAGAATATGATATGGTGTCCTCAGAGTTTTCAACCATGACATCCAGGAAGGTATTGAATATCCTGCATCATTCAACCTGAGATGCTCCTACATTGACAGCTGCCAGCCTTTTATAAGGTGCCTGTGGCCAAGACGTACAGTATTGTGAACATCTTATTTTCTTATGAGACAGTCCATCTATGACTATGTGAGGTCTGCATGTATTGCAGATCTTACCTAATGTCTCTATCCAGAATTTTCTTCTTTGTGAGACCTTGAAGAACAGCTCTGCATTTTATTCATAATCATGCATGCTTAGGCATCTTTGCACCATGCTGGATGAGATGTTGTTGTTTTCTTTCCAGAGCTGTATTATGTAACATCACTGCTATAAAGTCATCTGTAAGTACTTCTGTGTTGGATAGCTTGGCCATTTATCTCTATCATGGTGAATTCCTAGTCACAGTGCTTAGCGGAATGGCACTTACTGTAACTTTTTTTTTTATATGAGATTTACATTTTGTCTCTTTATAATAGCATTGAGTGTGAGCTGCTTATTTTTAACAACATTATAGTTTTGATGTTTATGACTCACATTTTGTTTCTGTTCTCTTACAGCAAATACGATAACCTTACACTTAGCTTTTCTGCCTTTCTGAATCCCACACTTGTCTCCCACTATATTAATGAACACATGCATATACATCCTCACACGCAAATTTGTTTATATGAAAAATCACAATGTGCTATTTTACTGACTAAATGCCACCATTGTGTGGTATATTAAACATAATCTAGAAACCTCTGTCATAAAGATGTCAGTAAAACCATGCAGTTTTATAAACCACAGATTTATTTTGTAAAGTATATGTATCCCATTACTGTCTGTATGTATGTGGTATGTGGTATGAG
>NC_056725.1:1360729189-1360779189 GCF_019279795.1 Protopterus annectens
TACATGGAAAACACTGCATAGACAAAGAAACTTTAGGTCACCTGGAAAAAGAAGCGATAGAAGTGCAAAAATATAAACAACAAAACCCAGAGATTTTTGAAAGGTATTAAAAGAAATATGGACATGAGAAAGAAAAAGAGGTCTGATATGGTACAATATTTATGCAAAGGAGAATGCCAAAAAAAAGAAGCTATATGTGAAATGAAGGATTTATTGTAGAAAGTCCAGCACAGATAATGTCATAGCATGATGGAACAATGAGTCCCTATATTAAAGAGAAAAAGGTGGAGCAGGATCCATCTGAAGAAGAAATATAGGCATAGGGGAAGGAAAACAGATCTGATATGGCTTTACTGGAAAAGCTCATCCAGACTCTGACACAACTTGCTGTGAGGAAAAGGTTAGTTTGCTTTCACTTTCTTATATTTTTATTACTTTATTGCCTTCTACTATTTTGTATATTATGATTTGTTTCCTTTACACTGTGCTTTACTTGTATTCTACTTTTCATTGCACATTAATACTAGGAAAGAGACCACAGCTGTGTTTCTTGTGAGTCTCACAAAATATTTATGCAGAGGAGAAAGCCAAATTAATCAACCAAGTTAACCTAACCAAAAAAGGCATCCCCAAAGATATTTGAAGAGAAAGATAGGCAAAGGCATCCAGATATGGGAAATTTTCACAATAAAAAAAAATCACAAAGAGGGAATGCAGAACAGAAGATTAGTCAAGCAGAAGTTAAAAAAATAGAAGCTGAAGTTATGGAATATTTGCGAAGTGAAGGATTCTTTGTAGAAAATCTAACATGAGTCATATCACAGTATGATGGAACAGCTAGTCTCCAAAGTAAGGAGAAACAAGAGGAGCAGGAGACATCTGAAGAAGAAATATGTATATAGGAAAGAAAGAGATTTAATATGGTGCAATATTTTTGCAAAGTAGAAAGCAAAACTAATCAGTACAAAAAGAGCAGCACCAAAGATATTTGAAGAGAAATACATGCAAAGACATCTGGAAAAGAAAAATTTTACAATACAAAAAAATAAGAAAACAAAGAGGAAAAATAGAAATGTGGATTAGTAATGGAGAAATTAAAGAAATAGAAATTGAGGTTATAGATTACCTGCAAAGTGAAGGATTTAGTGTAGAAAATTTAACTCTGATAACAGCACAACAGGATAAAACAATAGAAACCCAAATTAAGGAGAAACTAGTGGAGCAGGAAACATCTAATCAGTTGACATATGAAGATACTTCGGAGCCTCCCATAGGAAACTAGTACAGAGGTTCAGTTGGAGCTATACAGCAAGGGAAAGAACAGGAAACTTTGGCAACTCTGATGCAGTCAATGCCATGGAGTGATAGGCCAGTGAGTTCCCATATGAAAGAGCAATGGATGACACAGGGTGAAACTGAAGAGAACATGGCATGGGAAGAAGCTCTGGAACTTTCTATAGAATGCCCGCAGGAAATGGAGAACAAAGAATGTGCCCTCATTTTAGAAAAAAATGACCTAAGAAAAGAGTTACTTGATTTAATAGAGATGGATAGACATATTAAGATCAATGAAAGAAATAGACTGCAGGAGGTCAATAAAACCCAAAAAGAAGTTTGATAAAACAAACAGTAATTAGGACTGTCCATAGAGATTCATGAGATATAACAGATGTAAGTAGGACACATTAATGTGCAGCCAAATTAATAACAGATAAAGCCCTACCACAAGAACACAGGGTAGCAAGGGAAAGGATGGGGATAAATTGAATGCCATCATTGAGGTATCAAATAGAGAAAACTACAAAACAATTAAGGCAAGAAGTATAACTGTGAGAAGAGCATAGAAGAGGGAACAGATCAACAAATATACTCAAAAAGATAGACATGATAAAAGCAATGCTTAGTGTTATAACAGATCAGGATTTATCATGCACTATAGCAAATAATAAACTAAAAATAGCACAGGCATAAAAACTTACAAGATACACAAATAAATATAAAGGAAAAGTACAAAATAAGCAATTTATTGATGACCCAAAAAAGCTTTATAGAGAATTAGGAAACAAGGTAAAAGGAACTGAAAGACCAGCAAATAAAGAAGAAATAGATACATTTTGGAGAAGTATTTATGAAGATCCTGTGGGACATAACAAAGGTGCTAAATGGATAGAAGAAGTAAAATAAATAATAAGAAGTTCCAATGTATAGGATATGAAATGGGATGAAGTAACAGCCAGAGAGACTAAAACAAAGTTAAAAAAGCCTCAAATTGGAAAACCCCAGGGCCAGATACAGTACTTAATTTCTGGCTAAAAGTATGAACATCTTTGCACAAAGATTTAGCTATGAGTAAGAACTATTTATATATGCACCCCGAAGGGACACCAGGTGGCTAACAACAGGAAAAACAATGTTCCTACTTAAGAGTGAACCTAAAAGCTACCCTAAAAACTATAGACCAATAACTTGCCTTATGATAACATATAAACTGTATAAACAATAGATCAAAATGGTAATGAAAGAAATTTAAATGGAACAAAGGATTGTTTGTTGTTAAATAAAGTCATAGTGGAGAATTGAATAAAGGGAAAGAATCTAAGTATGGCATGGATAGACTACAAAAAAGCATTTGACAGTATCCCACATTCATGGACAAAAGAGTGCTTAAAATGTATAAGATAAACACTGCACTGATAAACTACATCACAGCAACCATGAAACAGTGGCAAACCACTTTGCAGTTAAGCCGTTTTAAAGGACAAATTATTCCAGGGATAAAAATCCAAAGGGGGGTATTTCAGGGTGACTCTCTGTCACCACTGCTCTTTTCCCTTGCCTTTAGCCCATTAAGCTGTCTGCTTAACAGATTAGGTCATGGTTATAATTTGGCTCCAAGAAAGAAAAAAAGTGACTTCTCACATTCTCTTTGTTGATTTAAAACTGAACAGCTCATCATATGAGGAACTGAAAGCACAACTGCTAGTAGTCAAAACTTTTTCAGATGATATAAGAATGTCGTTTGGTCCTGATAACTTTTAAAGCAGGAAAGCTGCAGCACCATGAAAACATCAGCTTGGGAAAGAATGTGATATAAAAGAACTTGAGCAAGAGGGAGTGCATAAATATTTGGGAATTGATGAAGGATGAAGAACAAAACATGAACAAATGTGAATAAAACTCAGCAAGGAATATTTTAGAAGACTTAAATTAATCCTGAAAACAGCATTGATATCTAGGAACAAAGTTCAAGTTATAAACCAGTTTGCTCTTCCTGTTCTAACTCACAGCTTTGGAGTGACTGACTGGCTTCAAAAGGTGTTAGATAGATTAGACAGGAAAACAAGAAGGATGTGTCATGCTAATCAGATGATTTATAAAAATCAGTGCATCCCAAGATGATGTATTCCCCCGTTCTGAAGGAGGTATGGGCCTCGTTGAAATTGATTAAATGTATAGATCTAAAACCAAAACAAATCCAAGGCAGAAGGTCATGAGCGGCAACTGTTTTACTTGGTAAAACCACCTAAAACCAAAAGAAAAAAAATTACATATATATTAAGCACTTTCATCCCTTATCGAAATTCATCAGAATATAAAAACAGTTAAGTTACAAAACTTTATACACACATATATAAACAATGACAACACTTCCTTTGATGTTTCAAAAGGGAGTGTCTCCAACCATTCCTAGGCAAAGTAGTATTACAGTGCCATCTAGTGTTCAGAAGATTTAAGTGCATTTCATCTTGACTGTATAATCTTGCAAGCCAGCTAAAACACTGTAAATGTTTTGTATTGCACAGATAATATTTATATATATATATTAGTTTCTGTGGAAAATCTTAGATAAAAATATTAGATAAAAAAAGAAAAATCACATAAAAATGAGAAATGCATAGTCTTTTAACCATGTAAAACGTATACATAAAAAAATTCACTCCTAAAAACCTAGTACCTAAAAATAACTCAACATTCAATGCATGCAATAAGATGGTGAAAAATATTAAAATTAATTGTAATGGGCAATAGGGGCATTCAATTAGAGTATATAAAATATATGTCATACATAATTTCCTTGAAGGGGCTTGAATAGGAGGAAACCATGGGTGTTAAATACAAAGTTCACATAAATAGCTTTATTGTATAAAAAGGCTACTTAAAGTGTGAACTTGTAGTGAAGGGGCCAGAGGTATTATTGTACCATTCACCCCACCTCTGCTTCATTATCTAGTTAGTGCTTTAAATTTCAAAAGGAGTACAATGGAACAAGACTTGTTAAGTCCAACCATGGGCATTCAAAGTCAGTTGCCAGTGTTATTCCCTTAGTTCCAGTACTTCTTTGCATAGGAATGGTTGGAGACACTCCCTCTTGAAACATCAAAGGAAGTGTTGTCATTGTTCATGGATGTGTGCATAAAAGTTTTGTAACTTAACTGTTTTTATATTCTGATGAAGTTCCGATAAGGGAGGAAAGCGCTTAATATATATGTAATTTTTTTTGTTTTGGTTTTCAGTGGTTTTACCAAATAAAACAGTTGCTTAAACATAATGAAAGTTTTGAAACATGAGGAGAATAACTAATTAATGTACAAAACCACCAATCCACGAACAAAAACACTTGAATACTTGAAAACGTGAATCAGGACACAATTAAAACTCCAAACACTGTGGTATAGGTCAAGAGCTTTCTTTCGTTTAATGTTAACAAGCTTCTTCAGAACAAACGGACATTACTAATGAGACTATTTAAATACAAATAAATTAATTATTTAAATTAATTGTTATACCAATCACAGTTATTCCATTCAGTGAATAACCATCATTCAATTGTAAAAATGTACACATCTTAAAGGAAAACCATGGATGCATAAGCTTTAAACACTTACCTATATATATATATATATATATATATATATATATATATATATATATATATATATACATATGCTCCATGGTTCCTGTAGAAAACTTGACATGAAGGTTAGAGTGCAGAAGGGGATTATGGGAGACAGAGGAGCTTGAGCCTTGAATCTGTCTGTGAAGGGCTGTATCAGATCTGACATTGAATCCAAGACCCAGTCATGTGGAATAATTAAATAGGATAACACAGATGCCAAGTTATGGTAAGTACATAACTGTTGTTTTTTTAAATATTGTATATCTTTATCTAGCAAGTGAGTCTCTTGCAAGAATTTTTAGATATCTCATTAATGATTTCCTTTTGTTGCCATTATTTAGTCCATTTACATTAATAGACAATAAATTAAAACCATCCATACTGTGAATTTAAAAATATTTCTTTTAGCAGATAATATGACACATTTATCCACCATATTAATTATAGACAAGTCTCTAATGTATTCCTCTGACACTATCTTGCCATTCCAGATTTTTTGAATTCTTCCTTTCTACAAGCTAACCTACTAAAATTCAGAAATAACAAAAATAAAGACACAGCTACAACTATAACGGTATATAATACTAATTAAACACAACCTACCATGGAAACCAAAGTTCATAGTGTGCCTATTGAATAGTCAAACTACTAAATTATTGCTCTGTCTAGCAACACCTAAAAATTAATCCAAAAAAATAGCCAAAAGCCTTTGTGACTTACAAATAATTAATATAATATTAGATATATATCAAAATAATAGACTGTTAATTTAGTTACATATTTTGCTATTTAAAACAATTCCCCCATTACTAACAATTCCCCCATTACTACATGGCAGTTTAATAATCATCATCTGGTAATTATAGACATTAAATAATCTAACAAATGATATACTGTATATCTATTTATGGGGTCTGTATTAGATAATCGAACATTTGAAAGTTCAACTACCATATGGTTGACACCATATGACTGAACTTTCAAAAGTTGGAATATCTAATAAAAAAATAATAAACTACACAAAACACCCACCTGAACACTCTAAGCAGGGGGGCAAGCCCTCATGCATCCAGCACACCCCTGACTCTTTAAATATACCAACTCCGAGATCGCACTACAGTTCAGAAAAGGGAAATCTTCCCATTCTGCGCTGTATGGAGATATCTGTTAAAATGTTAGAACATTCAAAAATCCGATCATATGGTGTCGACCATATAAGACTCGAAATTTTGAATGTTCGAACATTTAATATAGACCCTGTTTATGTAATACTAGTATAAATTACCCATTTATTGTTCTTAAATTATTCACTCATTCAACATTATTAAAACTAGATCTCTAAATAAATATAACACAGTGGGATCTGAATAGAGAAAGACATCTGTAAACTTACATTTCACACAGGGTGTATATCAAACCTTTGAACGCTGATAAGTTAGAATACCAAAACCTTGAACTTGAAAGTCCGAAGACTGAAAATATCAAAGCCACGGAACATCAAATTCTTTCCCAGGGAAAGAATTCAGTTGGCCATTTCCGTGGCTTTGCTATTTCCTCCACTGTGGTGGGATCTCAAAGTTGGTATATTTAAGTAGGGGGGTGGGGGCACAGCCCCCCATATTGGTGGGTGTGGGGGTGAAGCCCCCACATTAGAAATAGTTTGTAGTGTTCGTGTTTTTCATGTTTTGTACCGAAACAGCGATTTTGTTTCCCAGGGAAAAAAAGTCACTGTTCTCAGTCTTCCAGGTTTTCAGCTTTCATGGTTTTGGGTTCCATGTTATAACATTCAAAGTTTTGAAACTTTGATGTTATGATATAGACCCTTTCACAGGTATCTTATCGAGTCTACTTCAGAATGCTGTCAGTTCAGAATGTCAACTTTCATATGGCCGACACCATATGATTGACATTCCGAAAGACCGACATCCTAAAATCGCACCATTTACCTACCTGTAAACACAGTAAAACTGTATTATGCAGGGGGCAAGCCCCACCTGCACCCCCACACCCCCTGCTACTTAAATATTCTCACTCCAAGATCGCACTACAGTGCAGGAAAGGGGAATCTCCCAGTCCCGCACTGTAGCGGGATCTCTGTTATAATTTGTCGGCCTTTCAAAGGTTCCCTCATATGGTGTCGGCCATATGAGTTTCGAACATTTGATAGTTTGAACAAATGAAAGGCTTCCATCTTATCATACTAAACTATAATACAAAGAGAGAGAAATGTACATGTATATTTATCATGTCAAAAGGCACACACATTTTATAGCTCTAACAAAAATCTCTGAATTAGTTTTTAAAGTACAAGTGCCTATATTTCAAATTTATGTAACACTCTTAACACATTAAATATCAAAATAGTTTTTAAAAAAGTTAGCCTACTAAACTACTTCATAAAAATATGCACATTACTGAAGTCTAAGAGAATGTCTTACCATTTCTATGGAGTGAAAAAAAAATAATTGCAGTCTGTATTGTATTTAAAGTTACAAAGTGTTTGATTTAAATCCCATTCTCTTTTCCTGGATTTAAACATATTGAAAATCCGCTTTACTTTCTATCAAAAGTAAATGTACTGATTTGGCAATAAAGCACTCGTATTTCAAATTTGCCTTATGAAATGAGTTATTTCAGGTACTCATAGTGAATCCAATAACATTCAACATGTAAAAAGCTTCAAATTTTAGCTTTCATATTATTTTGTAATATTCTATATGAATTTCTATGTAAATTATTTGAGATCTTGTACATTCACATTTCTATCATATGCAGGTATATGCAACTGACATATTTTCTTAAAAGCAATTTAATATTTAAATATATTTTTGTCTTATTTTCCCACTAGTATTCTACCTTATTCTGTACATCTTGTATTTCTAAAATTTCACATCAAAGAGCTATGTAATCATCAGCTCTCTGTTAAATATTATAGTATGTATACATATTGCATAATTTACTGATCCTGCTCTTTTATTATTCTTACGTAGTAGATATTGCATTTCTTGTATATGTGCATATTCATAAAATGTTTACTCTTATTAATTCTAATATTACAAGTAATCTTGACTGTACATAAAATAATTCCTGCTCATTTCATTTGAATATGTGTGTTTAGCTATTGTGAATTGCTGTTCTGATCTAAGCTTTACATGTTGATGTCAAAATCTGGCTACAACATGTGAAAATGACAACTGGCAGCACACAGCAGCTGCTAATTTCCTCTGTACATTTCTCATTCTTCTTAGTTTTTAAGCTGTTCTAATCAGTAACAAACATCTAACTTTACTTTCTTCAGTTAATATGTATAGTGAAAGTTAATAACACTGCAGCATAAGCTGTTAACATGTAAAATGTTAGCAAATTATATTTTACTATATACAGGGGCGGCTCGTGGCATTGGGCTGCCGGACTGCAGCCCCCTCAAAATAAAAAAAATTTATTTTTTGCAGACTTCGCACATGCGCAGTAGTCGTCCCGACTACTGTCGGTCTATGCGCATGCTCAAGGCAGTCCCCATAGGGGGACACAAGGAGACGTCTGTGCACTTTTAAAGTGCACAGACTCGCTAGGGTTATGGGTCGCGTCCGGACTGCAAGAGCAGCAGTCAGGACTCGGGAACTCGTTGGGCTTTCCTTGGGATCTCACAGGTCTTTGAGTATTGCGCAGGAAGGATGTACATTAGCTGGATATATTCAGGTAAGTGTATGGTGCTTTTTACCTTTATTTGTGTGTGTATGGTGCTTATGCTTTACTGGAGAGAGTGTGTGTGTGTGTGTGTGTAAATGCCCCAGGTGCTTATGGTGGTGTGGTAGGGAATACCTCAGGCTTGAACCCTGTACCCTGTATGCAGGTGTTAAAGACCTGAGTTCCCTACCCACCACCATTTGTAAAAAAATTGCAGATTTTTGCCTCATATTCGATCTGATCTGTTCCTCATAATATCTGTGGTTTGTAAATGTTGCAATGCTTGATATTTGATGGTGTAGTAGTAGCATTGTTGCCTCACAGCTGCAGGTTCTTGGGTTTGATTCTTGGCTGGGGTTCCTTCTTTGTGGGGTCTGTGTCTTCTCCTTGTGTTTGTGTGGGTTTGCTTTTGTGTCCTCCCATGTTACAAAGACATGTCTGCATTATTTCTTCCTGGGCCTCTGCTGAAAATTGTTTATTTGTTCCAAGTCAGACTGTCCTGATTAAAAAATGTTAAATAAAATTGACAGGCATTTGAATTTCAGACTTAAGGGTTTCTGAATGTTTAATTCCTTGCATATTTGATGGTGCAGTGGTAGTATTGTTGCCTCACAGCTATAGGTTTTCTGGTTTGATTCTTGGTTGGGGTGGCTTCTGTGTGGAGTCTGCATCTCCTCCATGTGTTTGTGTGGATTTGCTCTGGTGCCCTGCCATTTTACAAAGACGTGTCTGCAGTTTTAATCCCTGCTGAAAATTGGTTTTGTTCTGTCCGCAGTAAAATTGACAGGCATTTGAATTTCAGACTTCAGGTTTCTGAATGTTTATTTCCTTGCATAATTGATGGTGCGGTGGTAGTATTGTTGCCTCACAGCTATAGGTTTTCTGGTTTGATTCTTGGTTGGGGTGGCTTCTGTGTGGAGTCTGCATCTCCTGCCTGTGTTTGTGTGGATTTGCTCTGGTGCCCTGCCATTTTACAAAGATGTGTCTGCAGTTTTAATCCCTGCGTCTCTGCTGAAAATTGTTTTTGTTCTGTCCGCAGTAAAATTGACAGGCATTTGAATTTCAGACTTCAGGTTTCTGAATGTTTAATTCCTTGCATAATTGATGGTGCAGTGATAGTATTGTTGCCTCACAGCTATAGGTTTTCTGGTTTGATTCTTGGTTGGGGTGGCTTCTGTCTGCATCTCCTCCCTGTATTTGTGTGGATTTGCTCTGGTGCCCTGCCATTTTACAAAGACATGTCTGCAGTATTAATCCCTGCGTCTCTGCTGAAAATTGTTTTTGTTCTGTCCGCAGTAAAATTGACAGGCATTTGAATTTCAGACTTCAGGTTTCTGAATGTTTAATTCCTTGCATAATTAATGGTGCAGTGGTAGTATTGTTGCCTCACAGCTATAGGTTTTCTGGTTTGATTCTTGGTTGGGGTGGCTTCTGTGTGGAGTCTGCATCTCCTCCCTGTGTTTGTGTGGATTTGCTCTGGTGCCCTGCCATTTTACAAAGACGTGTCTGCAGTTTTAATCCCTGCATCTCTGCTGAAAATTGTTTTTGTTCTGTCCGCAGTAAAATTGACAGGCATTTGAATTTCAGACTTCAGGTTTCTGAATGTTTAATTGACAGGCATTTGAATTTCAGACTTCAGGTTTCTGAATGTTTAATTCCTTGCATAATTGATGGTGCAGTGGTAGTATTGTTGCCTCACAGCTATAGGTTTTCTGGTTTGATTCTTGGTTGGGGTGGCTTCTGTCTGCATCTCCTCCCTGTATTTGTGTGGATTTGCTCTGGTGCCCTGTCATTTTACAAAGACGTGTCTGCAGTATTAATCCCTGCGTCTCTGCTGAAAATTGTTTTTGTTCTGTCCTCAGTAAAATTGACCGGCATTTGAATTTCCAACTTCATGTTCTTAAGAATACATAGTAGCACAACCTTTTTTTTAGCAATTTTCTAAGTTTATAAGATGAATATTTTAAATTTGTCCCTATTTTTGGGACTGTATTCCCCCATTATTGGCTTCGTCCAGGTTTTTGTGCTAAGGTTGACAGCTATGGCAAGAACTGAATTCACTGAATATGTTTGAGGGCTGTATTCCCTCATTACTGGGTTTGTCCAGGTGTTTTGTACTAAGAGGTTGACAGCTATGGTGAGAACTGAATTCACTAAATGATAGCCATTTAAGTTTCAGTCTTCCTCTCTTTTACAAAGCAGCTGATGTGGCGTAGTGGTATGTTACTCTGACTGTTTTTTGCTCAAGGACCTTGGCAGTAAAATATATGGTGGCAACACAACATTTTATTCTAGCAACTTTCCAAGATTATACAAGCAATGTTTAATGTGTCCCTGTTTTTGGGCTTTTGACCCCCCCCCAATACATTTTGGCTTTTTCCAGTTTTCTTGAGCTGCGAAGTTGAGATGCAGTTGAGTATTGAGTAGATTTTACAAGGAACTGAGAGCTGCAGGGGAATAGAAGTTTAGTGCTTTGCCAAGTTAATACTATAGCACAACAGGTTGTGTACTTGCTTTTGATGCAGAAGGTTGTGGGTTCTACTCCCACAAGGGGTGGATGCTGCCGTACTGAAAATGTTCTCCTTGGTGAAGATACTAACTATGAGTTCGTTATCAGTTTGCCATCCATTTCCTCTTGCAATATTATTACTAGCTTATCATTTTTTTAATGTAATATAGGCAATTTATTCCTGAGGGGCAACAGACACTTTATTTTTCAATGAAACCATGAAATATAAAGGTGATTGCTAGCAGCAACCGCTTCATTAGTTACAGATTTCTTTAATGTGGAATTATTTAGATGACTGACTTCAGAGATTGTGCATATTTACTGATAATGGACTGTAGAATTGTGCATATTTACTGATAATGGTGGACTGTGGAATTGTGCATATTTACTAATAATGGTGGACTGCAGAATTGTGTATATTTACTAATAATGGTGGACTGTGGAAGTCTGAGTAGACTTTTTTATGATAAATGTTCTCAACTGGGCAGTTTTGCCATTATGGGTGCATATGGTTTGTTTCATTGCTTACTGGAAAAAATGTTCAAAACAAATTTAAAACACCCTGTAACAAGTGTACTGTATTGTACAAGGAATATAATTTTAGTACAATGAGGAAGGTGTATCAAAGAGCACATGTATGTTTCATATGCAAGGAGCTTATGATTCGAAAACAGCCCAAAATTAATCTTTATCTGCCACTGGCAAAATGTATTTTCTTTGAATGTGGGTTTCAATGCTGTTTCAATGAATGTGAGTTTCAAGGGCAGAGAAGTTTTAATGCTAAGTTTTCATTGTGAGACTGCATTGCTTTGTTTAACAGATGACTTAGTGTTTGTGCTGTAAAATACAAAATAAAACTTTCAAATGAAGTCCAACTCATCATAGAAGTAAAGCAGTATGCACATTAGTGTTTATGGTAAATGGAGTGAAATAGCCAAGTATAATGGTTCATTGGAATGGCTGCAGAGGCTCCATTCAACCATTATTTTGTCCAGGGAAGGGCAGCAAACTCAGACAGGCCCAGCTGAACTATACCTCCCAACTGTCCAGATTTTCAAAGAATGAATAGATTTTTGCTTCTTATTTTTGGTTTGTTGTTCATAAAATTTGTAGTTTTAATTCCTAAATGATTTGCCAGAAGTCACTCAATAAGTTTCAGACTTCATAACCTTCAGAAAAATGCATGTTAAAGTAAGAGCTGTTCTATCAACTGTCTCAATTTATACAAGAGCAATTTTTAGTACTGTTTATATGTGCCCCCAATATATTTGGCCTTGTTCAGATTTACTGCATTAACAGGTTGAGAGGTACATGCAAATAAATTGCTTTATAGAATTAGGCATAGCCAACCTCTCAACTGTCCCCAATTTTTGGCTCAAAATGTTGCTCTTCCCCCTTATAATTCCTCTGCAAAATAGCAATTTTGGAAGAAAACATGGAGGGTTTACAATTAAGAAATAACTGTAATAATCAAAGTTATAGATTACTTGAAATGCATGTAGATTATTTTATATTTTGTCAGCTGCTCAAGGTAGCAGTAATAATATTAAAGTGTCCCTTCTTTGACAGGTAGCAGCTGTATTGTGTGTCTATTTTATATTTTTGCATCACATTTTTGTCCATTTTTCATAAAATTGTGTTTTTTGGCAAATTAGTGACAAATCACTAAAGACTGAAGTTAGAAAATGACAGACATTTGAGTTTCAGATTTTATACCCTTCAGAAAATTCATACTAATGCAAGACCTATTCTATTATCTTTCTAAGTTTATTAGAGCAATATTTAAAATTGTCCTTATTGTTGGGCCTTTGTCCCACTTCTGTGTATGGCTTTGTCCAGATTTCTTGCTCTTGAGGTTGAGAGGTATGACAAATGTGTCAGGGCCATCACAGTCAGCCAGAGAGATTTCAAATTGTGACATGCTTGTTGCACCCCACTCCCCCATGTAGTGACTCTGGATGTGTCCAAGCAAGGTAAGGAGTAGTTGTATCTACCTTGGATGGGGAGGACACACTGCATAAGTACTACAGTGGCTTTTCATCTGTCCTTGATTTTGCAGAATGGTCTGGTTTCTGTCATATTTTTGTACTGTTGAGTTATGCTTATTACTCAAAGTGCCTGTTGCTCTGTGTTTTTAAGTAGCAATGCTTTAATGACCATAAGGTAAGCTTGTCTGAGATCGTAAGATGCAAGTAAGCTTTAATAAGCATACTGTTAAAGAATTGCCAACATTGAAAGCCTTTCTGTTGTTGCCATGCAGAGAATACTTGACTAGATAATGTATAAGCCTTGGGTATTAAAGGACAGGATTCCATTATTTTAAAAGCTCATTACACTTGTTGGAGACTTCCAGTCATCTCTACAGACTTTACCCGTAAACTAAACAGAATGCCAATCATGTGTGGTCCATAACCTGTACAGTAATCCTTTAAGCAATGTATCTTGAGCTTGTTTCTTGTTTGCTTTTCATTTTTACTTTTATCATGTTTTCCCCATGAAACAAGTGGTGAGGCAGCAGGTCTTTTTGGATAAGAAACATTTTTACAAGTGGGGGCATCACATAGATTTCTACTTTCAGCATGTTACTTGGTACTTTAATAAAGCTGAATATATTATAATTAGGACTGCAGTGCAAGGAGAAGTGGTTTGAGTTGAGTGCTTCTGGTTTTTCTTATACTTGATTTTGACTGGCATTCCAGTAATGTATTTAAAAAGTAATTTATTTTTTCATGCCTCACAACCTTTTGTTTCCGTCTAGATATTAAGTAAGCTGTCATGCAGCCAATGCATTGAAATATTTTTATTCTTCTACACTTATTTTTGTCTTGATTGGACTTTCATAATGATGGTTTGCCACCCAGGGCAGCGTATTTAATTAAAGTTAGTTTTTTGTGGTTTTGTGCATAGCTCCTCCCCTTTCTGGTTGACCACACCCCCTCCCCATTGACCCCACCCATTCAGCTGTCTCCTGCAGCCCCCCTGTGATTTGAAGTCACCAGCCGCCACTGACTATATATTATATATATTGTATGTTATAACATTACTATATCCTTTATCTTGCCAATTCTTCACTTCTAAGACAAGAAAAGATGTTATTTTGAGTCAATTTCTCACATACATATTTGAGAAAAGAAAAAAAAGTTATTTTTCTTCTTTCACAGACATCACCAATTAACTTTGACCTAGATTGTCTTCAGCACAGATCAAGGCAGGAAGATTGTAGCATTATGAATAGATGGAACATTCTTTTGTTCTCAAGCTTTCACTCAGTTGTTTAATAAATGACCTGTGAAAGGAATGTTACACAGGAACAAGGGGAAAAAAAATCACCAGCACTTTCAATTAGCATATTGCTCAGATCTGACAGTCAGTTACCTAAGCAATGCACATACTAAGTGATGTTGAATAAATAAAATAAAATGTTTAACTTGTATAGCTTTGAAGTTACCAGTTCTGTTGCTTATAATATAATGATATTTTCTAACAGAACGTATTTGTTTAACATTTAGAAACACACTTATAGGTTTAGTTAAATGAAATATATTAAGTCATTCACTGTAAATGTAGTAAACAGTGAACCTAACCCTTTACACTCCTCATCATGAAAAAATGTTTAGCTTAAAATATAAACACACACACACACGTATATATATATATATATATATATATGTGTGTGTGTGTGTGTGTGTTGAGGCTTAAAGCCCAGTACAAACCTCTTACTTAAAAGACACATCGTTTCTCATTGTTTCAGAAAATAATAGCCCAGCAATCAGTGAATAAGAGACATTTTGTTTTTAGGCTTTTTAGTTTTAGAAGCAGTTTTCCAAGAATTCAGGTCACTCTATTTCTTCAGAGAAATATATTATTCCACTCCATTGCTTCAGTATTAAGGATTTTATTATTGTTAACAAGTGTGGATGCCTCCTCCATCATGTTAAATATTTTGGATTCTTCAGAAAGGAATAATTTAATCTTTGCAGGAAACACCGAAGTTGCTTTAATGTTCTTTGTAAAGTTCCTTGATCAATGGTAAACAGGATTTTCTTTTACTCATTACTTTACTGGAATGGCAATTGTCAAATCTGACTACATGTTCACCTATTTTAATAGGTATGCTGCACCATGCTGTTTTTAATATTTGATCTTTTTCTAAGATAGACATGAGCTTAAGTATAATTGAACATGGTGGTGAGCTTTTCTTTTTAGAAGGTGCTCTCAGGGATCTGTGTGTTCCTTCAGTTCCAAAAAATAAAGTTTCAGGTAGAGTTCATTTTTATGCAGCCAAGTAGTTAAAAAGTTTATTATATTGTCGCCCTCATACATTTCATGTATACCACAAATTCAAAAGTTATTTTTTCTTAGTCTATTTTCTAAATCTTCTGGATTTTCTATGAGACGGTTATTTTGTTTTAAAATAAATTCAGTCTAAGGCTCACCTTGAGTTATTCTGCTTTCATGATCATTCAAAGTCTCTTCCATACTGCTGATGTGTGACCCTTGTTGTTTCATAACAGCTTCAAATTGTTCTTTCCTTTCTGGTCTCTTCTTCAAAACATTCTAGTATTGTATCCATTTTGTCTACTTAAGTAATATATCCTGTATACTAGATAATATTGACAGAATGTCTTTTTTAACACAAAAATCCTGAGTACCATTTCTTGAGTGACTCATGTTGAAGTGTCTTCTCTCTTAATTAAACACTTGAAATTCTGATGGAAAAAAAACTATTGATTTTGAAGAACTTGAAGGTATACATCTTTTCTATATTAATGAATAAAATTAGCTAGCAAGTATATTTAAATTTTAATTTTTTTTATTACATTTTCTGTCAGAGAAAAGATTTCAGCCACAGAGCTTTCACTAGTTGCTGCACTCAGTTAGCCATCATGGACACACACACCAGTACTATCTTGCCAGAATAGAATGTTTTAGAACGTCTGATCAATCATTCATTGCTTATGAAGCTAAGAAAAAGGGACAACCTGTATTAAAGCAGACTGTTTCCAAATGGTTGTCTGATGTTATTATAGCAATAACCCACGCCTGGGTGTGGGTAATGCTAAATTTACCCATGGTTGGCGTGGTTTGGTCCCGAGGGCGAAGCCCGAGGGACCAAACAATGCCAACCGTGGGTAAATTTAGCATTACCCACACCCAGAAGTGGGTTATTGCTATTATACCATGACATTATTTAAGAAAAGAAGCTATTACTTTTCTTAAATAATGGCATAGTATAATGCCTGTTTACTGCCCTTCCGCAGATGTCTGGCATCCGGCAGTTCTGATGTACTGCGCCTGCGCAGTACATCAGAGCTGTGAGCAAAAAGCGGAGAAAGCAAGATCTCCGTTGCTTTTTAGTCTCGCTATGTTAAATGAGTTTAACATAGCGAGACAGTTTTAAAATAAGCAACGGACATCTCCGTTGCTTATTTTAAAACTGTCTCGCTATGTTAAACTCATTTAACATAGCGAGACTCTAAAAAAAAGCAACGGAGATCTTGCTTTCTCCGTTGCTTTTTTTTTAAAACACTGTCTCGCTATGTTAAATGGGTTTAACATAGCGAGACAGTGTTTTAAAAAAACGAGTTATACTAATGGAAAAAAGTCCGGGCGACCGGACCTTTTTCCATTAGTATAACTCGATTTACAACGGGCACGCTGGCCAATCGGCGTGCACGTTTTGGGGGGGTCATGGTATAATACCCTTTATTTCCACCATGACAAAAAAAATATTCCAGGCAGAGTCAAGGCACATTCTACCAGGGCCTTGCATTTATCTATGGCTTTTTGGAAAAGGGTGGACTCAAGAAGTATTCTAGAAGCTGCTACTTGGTCCTCTTTACATACTTTTACAAAATACTATAAGCTAGATTCCTTCTTCAAGTCTAGGTCAGGCTTTTCTAGGACCATTCTCCAGGAACTCCTGGACCCTTCTTCTATCTCCCAGTTGATCTAAGCTATGGTAATCTAAACATATAGCTTAGGCTTCTGCAGCAGTAATCAATACGAAGAACATCACATAGTTATATAAGTAAGCTTACTGTTATAGTAGATGTTTGAATGATCACTGCTGCAGTAGCCACCCCCTCCCACTATCCCCCTTGTGTTTGATTTGTTTTTTAAGCCAGAGTATGGACACTTATTTTTTATTCCTAGCAATGTCCTCTTAGGGCTCAGCCTCTCTCTCTCTCTCTCTCTCTCTCTCTCTCAGTTGGCATGAAAGCTCTAAAGGGCTTGATACCCATAGCTGTCTTTTTAGTCAGCTCAGCTTAAGCTAACTAAACGTTTGGGTACATAAAAGGTGCCCTGAAGCTTTGGAAGCTGGCCAGCTGTTATATTGTTTGCAGGATATAACATATACTGCTTAGGCGTCTGCATCAGTGATCATTTGAACATCTACTTTTATGGTAAATTTACTTAGACAACTGTACTTTTCAGTGTCTGGACAGGACCTGAGAAATGTATTTACAGAATGTTATATTTCTGTGATCTGTGTAAGAACACTGGACCAACCCACCCACTTTCTTCCCCAATTTGTCACGTTCTTTATGACCTGTAAGTGGGAGTACTGTGGATTCCTGTTTCTTGTTCTTTTTACTATATAGAGTAAGTCTTATTATATATTTTGGCAAACACGATCTGGAGGATGCAGCAGCAACAGGGAGTTATGAGTAGGGGGAGCTTGCACTTGTGAGAAGTTCACTGCTGTTACTAAAGGGCACCAAAGGCACTAGTCTTGCTGATCCAATGTCTGGACACAGAGCAGAGAAGTTTAACGGTCCAGTAATTGCATAACTTACCTACTCATAGGCTGCCAGCTGGACACCCTTTAGAAGATGACCAAACTTCCAGATGACAGAATAACTTCTTACAATTGACAGTAAATATTTTTCTACAGCATCTTTCACTGATAGCATTCTTTATTTTCAAAGTAGTAAGGCTAATGGCAGTTACAATCCACTTGGTACCATTTGCATGGCTCCACACAAGAATAGTGCAGTGGATCTTTCACACACAATGGTCTCATCTAGAGGACCCCATGGATTAAATAATCCAAATCTGTAAACTATGATGAAAACATCTAAACACAGGGGGTCCCTTTATCCCTCTCGTACCCACAGTCTAAATTGCAACACATACATATTTCCTGTGGTGGTATTGCTGGACTCAGAAGAGGCCTTACTGCACATCTACATACTGGAGATGAGTGGTTTTCCTAGAACTGTGGGACTTTCACAACTGCCTTCCATAGGGTGCAGTCACAATACAATTAGACAATATTATGGTGGTGTGATACAGCAACAAAAAGGCGCAAAGGTCATAACACCTCTGTCATGAGGCTGTGAATGTCTGGGAATGGAAAATAAATTGTTTCTAATAACAATGCACATCCCAAACAATCCAGTTAACTAAGGTGGACTCAGTAGGTGACTCCTGATGCCACACTAGTAAGCTCTCAGTCTGAGTAAAGCAAGGATGATATTTTATTACTAGGAAAACCCTTGTGGCAATCTGTTTGCCTCTCTGACCAACACCAAGTGCAGCAACTTATTTTCTATCATTCACCCTCAGATACAGAGTCTTGGAACAATCCAATCCATTAATGGCCAGTGGAGCTTTTTTATGGCTTCCTGGCCTTTCTACCAATAATTAGGTTCATAGGTTCATAGGTTCATACTAGGCTATCTGCCCTGGGGCAATTATAAGCCTAGCCCGATTCTGTATGGCTTACGCCACCCCTTGATTTGAGTATACTGTGCCCTTTTTAAGGTTTAGTTTACTGTGCCTCTGTCTAATAGTGACACTGGAGTAATCCCTGGGACAAACCTACGATCCCCCATCCACTTATCGAGATTCCTCTTGAAGAGATTCAGTGAGGTGCTCTGCCTCACATGAACTGGAATTCTATTCCAGAGCGAAGGGAGCCTCTGGGTTATGAACCTGTCCCTCCAGCAAGTTCTATTTATTTCTGTGCTGAGGTTCAAGTCCCTCGAGCGTGTGGCTCTAAGGGATTTAGATTTACTGAGGTGGAGCATGTTCATTAATTCTGGATTTGACATAGCTTTGTATGTCAGGCATAGATCGCCTCGAAGTAGGCGGTATGCAACTGAGTAGAGCTGGAGTTTTTAACCGAGCAGCATATGGCATCTGTTTGAGACCCTTGATCTTCTTGGTGAGATACTTTTGGGGTCTTTCTAATTGCTGCAGGTGTCGGGTAAGGTACATCCCAAAAGGGGCATTGTATTCTATGATGGGCCTGATGAGGGATGAATAAAGGGCACGATTACCTCTCTTGATCTAGATGTGAAACCCTTTGTGATGAGGTGGGCTATGTAGAAGGTCTTTCTAACCACTTTGGCAATGTGGTTTTCAAAGGAGAGATTGCTATCAACTTGGGTCCCCAGGTCCCTAATAACTTTCTCTGTACTTAATGGGTTTCCGCCTATGTGGTAATTTGTGAGCACATTGTTTTTGCCAAAGGGTATGACTATACATTTTTTGGCATTTAGCTTTAAACCATGGTGCTGGCACCAGTTATCTGTCTCTGTGAGACCTTTTTGAAGGATGTTTGTGTCAGCTGGAGAGTTGATTATGGTGCCCAGTTTGCAGTCGTCTGCGAACTTGGTGAGCCATAGTCCTCCCACGTTTGCCTGTACCTCGGAAAAGTATATACCGAACAAGAGTGGGCCCAGGACAGAACCCTGTGGGACGCCACTTGTGACCGGTTTTGAGTCTGACATGGCTCCAGCAACTCTCACTTTGTGGGTTAGGTCTTTGAGCCAGTTTGTGACCCATCTTGTGACATAAGGGTTTATATTTAAGCTGGATAGCTTATCTATGATGCCCGAGTGGGGTATTGTGTCAAATGCCTTTGCAAGGTCCAGATAGGCTGTGTGGACTACCTTCCCTTCATCTATGGCTTTGGTGACTGTTTCAAAGAAGTCAACCAGGTTCAAAAGGCAGGATCTGCCCTTGACAAAGCTGAACTGGGTAGGAGCTAGTGTCTGTAGGTCCCCAATGTCTTTGTTTATGAGCTCCATGATGATCCTCTCCATAGCCTTGCAGACTAAGCTAGTCAGGCTTATGGGGCGATAGTTTCCAGGGTCCATAGAGGCTCCACCTTTGTGGAGTGGGACCACTGTTGCTGTACGCCATTCTGTGGGCACATATCCTGTAGTGAGGCTGAGATTGTATAGCTGTTTTATTTGAGGGATTAGTTCCTCTTGGAGTTCATGTAGGACGCAACCTGGGATGCCATCTGGTCCCATGGAAGCAGTGTTTTTGCTTTGGAGAGGGCAGCCTTCACCTGAGCATCTGAGATGTTTGGGAGGCAGCCCTCTGCCGGGATAGATACTTGCTGTTTTGGGGGGGGGGTGGAGAAGTTTGCACTGAACCTGTCTGCCAGGATACTGGCGATGTCTGTGGGTTCAGTGTATTTTTTGTCGTTTCGAATCAACTCAGAACAAGTCTGGGAGTTGCATCCCAGGTTTCTAACATAACTGAAAAAAGCCTTATGATTGTCTTTGGTGTCCTGTGCAATTTTTCTCTCGAAGCTGGCCTTGGAGGATTTTATGAGGGATTGTAATTTTTTGCTAGTACTGATCAGAGATGCCTTCCCTATTAGGGATTTTGCTCTATCATGTAATAGCTTCCTCCTTCTGTTGTACAGTTTATTTATGGCAGGGGTCCACAAGACTGGACGCCTGCCTTTGGATGATTGGGTCTTGGTTTTGTTTGGGATAGCATGATCCATGCATTCCTGGAGATGTCTGTAGAATGCATTTATATTGTATTCTGTAGTTTGGGCAGTAGTTTCCACTGGCCCTGGGGCCTTGAAGGATTCCACTTTGGTTTTGAGAAGTGAGAAGCTCACTTTTGAGAAGTTTTTCACTGTGGTTTTCTGGGCTGGGGGTGGGGTCGGGATGTGGACATCCAGTGAAATTAATTTATGGTCTGATCTTACCAATGAGGGATATACTTCTGGTGTGGAGCATAGAGTCCCCATGTTGGTAATGATCAGGTCTAGTATGTTGTCCCCTCTTGTGGAAGTGGTGAAGAGTTGTTCCATAGCATTTGAGTTTATAATTTCCAGGAATCTTTGGGCTAAGGTGCTGGGGCTTGAGTAGTACTCCCAGTCAATGTTTGGGTAGTTGAAGTTGCCCAACATAATGGTGTTTGGAGAGATCTTCATGTTCTCCAATGTTTTCAGGAAAGCCGAGTGGGATTCCTGACTTTGAGAGGGTGGTCTGTAGGATGCTATAAACTGAAAAGCAGTCTTGCCCACTGTTAGTTGCACATGGATGGTCTCCGATACTTCGTGCAATGCCACTAACCTGGAGGTGTGGATATCCTTGATAAATATGGAAACTCCCCCTCCTTTTGTGGTTCGGTCCGGGTTTTGGGGCCGAAAAGCATGATATGAGGTATAGCCTGGTAGTGCTGGGGTGCTCTCTGGAGCCTTGAACCAGGTTTCTGTCACTGCACAGATATCGATGTTCTCCATACTGAGGAGAGCTTTGATTAGATTCAATTCCTACAAAAAACTAGTTATTCAGAGTCTCAGTAATTCACATAGCCCTTGACAAGTATGGTTCCCTCTTCTTTGGCCTTATTTGAAGAAAAAGTCTTTACTTTTAGAGCTTTACCCAGGTGCTTTCTATCCAATCCATCTAGCAAGCTTCACTGGACTTGCAGTCTCTCAAATTAACTACATTCTTTCCCCAGTTCCCATAATGGCCAAGTGCCCTTCTTACCCTCAACAAGTGGTCCAAATTTTTATGGCAACCAGAAACCCTCCACCAGTAACTTCTCTCGGAAGTCCCTTTTTCTATGAGTGATAACATCAGCAAGAAAATTTTCAGAATTGCAGATGCTCTCTTGTTATTTTTTCTTACCTAATCTTCTACAAAGACAAAACATCTTTATGAAGTAACCCAGCTATCAGATTCCTTTGTGGGGAGGATACTGTCTGTAGATGAAGTCATTAGAATCTGATTGCAAGTTATTAGGGTTATTCTGATATACTCAGTCTGGAGAGAGAGTGGGAAACAAGGGCTGTTATGAAAGAGTGAGAAGCTCAAGCTTTGGGAAAGCAGATGATGTCATATTCAGTACCAAATGTCATGACCAGTCCTACAGTTTTGAAGTGGATCATGAAGCTGTGTCATTATGGTGGATACATAAATTTCATTTTACTCACATTGCATTCTTTTCCAGCAGTTGTCATTAAAGACAAACTTCTGCTTCCTGCTTATGGTGGTTTCTGCTGTGTTCTTCATTCAAGCCATTCATCTTCCTGTCTTCTCTCCCAAACAATAAACCAGAGATAAAGTTGCCTTCATTTTGTGGATGTACACAGATAAATCAATCATTACACTGAAAAAAATGAAGCACTTAAGACAATCTTTTCAATTGTTTGCTTCTTGCATAATGGCAAAATGGGGCCTGTCATCATCTATGTGATGATATGGGCAAGTGCCAGCATAGCCATCTGGGGTTTTGTAAAGAATGATATGTCCTTTGAATATCAAATTGATTTATACAAGATGCTTGTGTTACAAATGTATTAGAACTGTATGTCATTTATATAGCAAACTGATTTGTACAGTTGTTTGTGCTGAAATGTACTGGTGAGGTTTGCTTGTGTTAAAATGTATCAACAATGCACACTGCTGAATTAAAAAGAAATGTACACATATTACTGTAACTGAATAAAATGTATATGTGGGACACAAAACACTGGGTTCACAAAGAGGGTAAAGGAGGATTTGTCTTGGACAGTTGGCTGAGGACCTAACCCTACAGCTGTACCAGTGGGGATACTTACTGGGGACCTGGAGGGAGACAGATATAGAGACATCCAAACCTCAGGCTGAATATGTTCCTGTGTGCGCTTAAGGGAAACTGTACTTGATGCAGAGAGGTATGCATCTGAAAATACTGAGTGTATCCATTTATTTTCCAAGTGCATGTCCCTCTCCAGTATCAGTGGTGAGGATTCAGGCTCCTTGATTACTGGCCAAGCTTGGGGACGACATATATTGGTGGCCAGCACATATCGGTAGCAATAGTGAGCACCACAAACTAAATAGACATTTCCCAAATGGCTGGACAGATACATCTAGGTTTGCTGTAACAAGTTTAAGACTATGTTGAAAGCTGTTTCTGCTAATTCAGCAACTGCTGCTGTAGCCTTTTTCAGTAATATATTTGCTGTAAGGATTTGTGGGCGGCCATGGTGGTGCAGTGGTTAGCATTGTCACCTCACAGCAAGAGATTCTCTGGTTCAATCCTCGGCTGGGGAGCCTTCTGTGCGGAGTCTGCATGTCCTCCCTGTGGTCGCGTGGGTTTCCTCCGGGTGCTCCGGTTTCCTCCCACATCCCAAAGACATGCAGTGGGTGGATTGGACACTCTAAATTGCCCCTAGGTGTGAGTGCTTGTGTGTGTGTGCCTTCTGTGGAAGGTTGGGCGCTGGGCTGGCAACTCGACACTGTAAAACTCCACTGCCAACCATGAGCGGACAGGTGATCCGCTGTGGCGACCCCCTAACCGGGAAAAGCCAAAAGAAGAAGAAGGAGAAGATTTGCTGTAAGGATTTGTGAAACAGCAACATGAACTTCACTTTGCACATTTAATGTTATTACAAACAGGATAATTGTTGAGCTAGCCAAGATGTAATACTGGTCCTGCTAGGCATAATTTATTGGATCTTTCACCCACAATGGGAATGATACAATACCAGGTACTGTTCCAGTCAGCTTAATATTTCTGCAGCAGGTGTCCTTATGACGAACATCTTTCATTTATGTGAGGTAGTCCTCATAAGAGTAGCTATTCAGACAATAGAATAATAGATACACGATAGGCCTTTATTTCATTTCCATTTGAGGTTACATATGTGAGCTTGATGATACTGTATGTAGTATATACCTATAGGTAGACTATGCTAATCATGTTAGTTTTTTTTCTAGGTTCCATTATAATTTTTGATATCCTTCTTAATTTTTGAAGTTTGTTAGTTTTGCCTGTTATGCACTGTTTGACAGCTTTAGATACTGCTACTTATATTGTTTTGCTTGATGTTCTACTGTTCTAAGGAAACTTATTTTTCTAGCCTTGCTACTATCAACATTTTTTGTATATGTCTATACTATTTTTGTCATTCTTTGCTCTTTTAAGGGCTCCAAAATGTATGTTTTACAGCTGAAATTCCTCTAAAACAGTGAGTCAAAATTGCAGTCTCTCTTGTATCTAAGGGACTGATCAACTACTAAAGATATCTGGCTGCTGACTGATGTCCACCTGACAGTTGCTTTGTCATATGATTTTCTGCAGCAATGATTTGAACATCTACTGTGCTGGGGAGTATTTTACTCAGCTGCACTGTATATCTCCCATTTTTGGAAACAGTATCTCAGTTGATATAGAGCTATTTTAGATATCAACAGCAATGATTTTAAGATGAGAGATTTTGGAGCAGGTAAGATATTTACTCTCATAGATGTTAATTAGGAAATGTTCTAAGCTGGCCTGCTCAGATTACTTTGTGAAAAAAGAAGTTATGTACTTACCATAATGTTTCATCTGTATTGTTGATTTTTAATTTCTCCTCACATATGGGTTTGGATCCGACTCAGCCATTACTAAACTCGTGGCAACCAAAAAGCTCTTGTACACCTCCCCTTATCCACAGTGCACCTCTCCCTTTCTCCCTGTTACCTCAGATCTTGTTTGCTAAGATTATTTTCAGACGGAAAATATGGAGAAAAATTTTATATGAAAAAGCTATAAGGACACCATTTCTGGCGTATGGAGAAGATAACATGAGCCATAAATTATGCTTCACGTTCTACCAGAAACAAAAGGTTGGGTGTTTGGAGGGAGGAGTTGTGAGGAAAAATGAAAAACTGACAATACAGATGGAACATTATGGTTAGTACATAACTTCTTTGTCTGATATTGTCAATTTTTCATTTTGTCCTCACATATGGGACAGAATGCCCGGCTACCTTTATCCTGGGTGGACTCATGAAAGAATGTTCCTCAGAACCATCAAACCAAAGGAGGCTCTTCCTCTGGAAACCAAATCCAGCTTGTAGTGCGTGATAAAGATATGATGATTTGCCCAAGTGGCTGCTGTACAAATTTCATCCATGAATGCATAAGCCTAAAAAACTGTCGAAGTGGCCATGGTCCTGGTTGAGTGAGCTCGAGCAGGTCTGAGAAGACCTATACCTTGTTTAGTGTAGACAAAAGCAATGCAATCAGGCAGCCATTTTGCTAGAGTAAACTTGGATACTGGTAGGCTCTTCCTGGGGCTTGAGAAGGAAATAAACAATTGATCTGCTTTCCTAAATTCTTTTGTCTTGTGCAGATAAAAATGTAATTGCCTACGGGCATCCAACAAATGAAGTACGTATTCACCTTTATTAGTGATGTTAGGGAAGAAAACGGGCAAGTTAATGGTTTGATTAATATTAGTCTCAGAAACAACTTTAGGTAAAAAAGAAGGGTAGGTGTGCAAAGAAACCCTGTCTTTATGGAAAATCAGGTAAGGAGGATGGGAAGATAAGGCCTGAATTTCTGATATTCTTCATGCCGATGTAATGGCTACTAGGAAGATGGTCTTCCAAGACAAAAATTTTATATCACATGTTGCTGCAGGTTCAAAAGGAAGGTTGCACAATAAAACGCAGCACCAAGTTTAGGTCCCATGGAGGAGAGGGATCCTTGTGGGGTGGCTTTAGTAAAAGAGTCCCTTTCAAGAAGGCCTTGCAAAGTTGGTTGGAAGTCAATGACAAGTTATCCTTCCCAGTGTGAAAAACTGAGATAGCTCCTAACTGCATTTTACTTATAGAGGCAGCTGCCTCATTGTCAAAGAGGTGAGCCAAAAATTCTAGGGCGGAGTGAATAGGTGCTGTGAAGAGATCTAAATCATGTTGCTGAGCCCAGAATACAAACCTCTTCCATTTTCTCCTATACAGCTTTTGAGTGAATGGCTTATGGGATGATATCAAAATATGATGAACTGGGGAGGAGAAGGTACAGTTGTGTACATTTATCATAAATGTAGATGTTCGAGTGTATTCACTGTTACAGTCATTACTTGTGAGTTATCCCTGCTGGGTAGCCCTCGGCCAGCCCGAATACCAGAGTAAAAGATTTCCCTCCTGCATCAGTTGCAGGTCACCCAAGACTGATGTCAGGTCATCAGTGCTATAAAGATAGGGAGCTGATGCAATTACATCAGTTTTTTTTTTGTCCCCAACCCCTAGGAGCCCTTTCAAGAAGGCCTGAAGAAAGCCAACCTGGGTAAGGTCATAAGATAGATGGAAAAGAGAAAGGGGGAAAGGTGGGAGGAAAGCAGGACTGCAATAGTGAATATACTCCAACATCTACATTTATGGTAAGTGTGCACATCTGTACTATGTTCTTCATGTTTCACTGTTGCAGTCATCACTTGTGGGAAGATTACCAAAGCTGAAAAGTAGGGTGGTAGGAATGCAGTGAAGGAACTTGAGAATAGGCTTGTATTGCTTTAAATGGAAGCTACAAGGCCCTGCAGGACTGCTGAAGCAAAGCCTGTCCTGGATTTGGAAAATGTAGCCAGCTGGTAGTGTTTTGTGAAGGTGTGGACAGATGTCCAGTTGGCAGCTTGCAAAATGTCCCTGATAGGGGTGCCTCTGAGGAAGGTAGTTGAAGTTGATGCTGCCCTGGTAGAATGGGTTCTGACTGATTTGGGAGGTACCTTTGCTTGAAAAGAGTAGCAGAAACAGATGCAGTGTGATATCCATTTGAAAATGGTCTGTTTGGATATAGGTTTCCCCTCTGCTCCAGGGGCAAAGCTGACCAGCAGTTGGTCAGACTTTCTGAGAGACTTGGTTCTATCTGGGTAGTATCTTAGCTGCTTGTGCACGTCTAAAGTAAGGAGATTTCTTTCCCCCCCTATTTTGTGGGTTTGGAAAGAAAGTTGGGAGATCGATGGCCTGATTAAGAGCCACATCAGATACCACCTTAGGCATAAAGTAGGGGTTGGTCCTAAGGGTTACCCTGTCTGGATGGAAAATAATGAAAGGTTCAATGGCCATGAGAGCCTGTAGTTTGGAAACTCTTCTGGCTGAGGTTATGGCCAGCAGGAAGGCAGTCTTCCAAGACAGGTGCTTTACCTCTGCTGAGGTAGCTGGTTTAAAAGGGGGTAAGGTCAATTTCTTGAGGACAAAGTTCAAATCCCATGCTGGGGTGGGTGGCCTCCTAGGAGGTCTAACTTGTGATACCTCTCTAAGGAATTGTTTTAACAGAGGATGGGAGAATAGGGGTTGTTCTGTTGGAGAATGAGCAGAGATAGCTGAAGCATGGATTTTGATAGAGGAGTTAGTCCAGAAGCAAGGTGAGAGAGGCATGGGCGCTGTTTTCAGCCTTATTATGGCACCATGCAGTGAATCTTTTCCATTTAGCAGAATATGATTTTCTGGTACTGGACCTTCTGGCCTCTTTAATGATATCCATGACCTGTTTGCTCAGTAATGGCCTGTTATCCACCTCTGGGGTATAAGCCATGCGGATAGGCTGAGTGTGTGAAGACTTGGGTGCAGTACTGACCCATTCTCTTGGGTTAGCAGCTTTTCTGTGAGAGGCAGGCTGATGGGTAATTCCTTGGTTAGGCTGAGGAGTAAGGGGTACCAGTGCTGCCTGGGCCAGTTTGGGACAATGAGGGTAGTCCTTGGCCCTTCCTCCATGATCTTTAGAAGTACCCTGGGAATCAGTGGTAGGGGAGGGAAAGCGTACACAAACAGGTTGCCCCAGTGAAAGGAGAGTGCATCTACTTTCCATGCTCGTGGATGGAATTCCCTGGAGCAGAACCTGTTTAGCTGCCTGTTTTGAAATGTTGCAAAGAGGTCTACCTCGTGTGTGATGTAGAGGAAGGTGTCCTTGTGTAGCTGCTACTTGTTTGGGTTCAGGACACTCTTGATGAAGTATTCTGCCAGGTGTTCTGCTCCCTTGGCATGTACTGAGCTATCAGATGCAGACCCAACATTGAAGCTGTCTGCCAGATGAGCATAGTTAGACGGCACAAGGGGTAAGAGTGTGTTACACCCTGTTTGTTGATGTACCACATGACTGTGGTGTTGTTGGTTTTGATCAGGGTGACTCCTGGTCTAAGGTGGCTCTTGAATGCTATTATAGCTCTGTGTACTGCTAGCAATTCCTTCAGGTTGATGTGGAGGGCAAAGTCTCCCTGATCCCAGGTGCCCTGAGTACACATGTCTCCTAGATGAGCCCCTAGGCTGTGTCTGAGGTGTTGGTGATGATGGTCTGGCCTTGGGGAATGGTGATGAAGGGTAGTCCCCTGTTTTAGGTACAAGCTTCTGCCCACCATGAAAATTCCTTCCTTTAGCAGGAGATCAGAGGCAGCTGGTGTTCCAGTGACTGGGAATGTTGGCTCCATAGGTTCTTGAGATACCACTATAGTTTTATCATGTGGAGCCTGGCTAAAGACACCAGAAGGATGCAGAAAGCCATGTACCCAAGCACTTGCAGGAACTTCCTTGCTATGAGATGTGTCCTGAGAGCTTGATGGGAAAAGTAGAGTGGGAGAAAGCTCTGCTTCTCTGCAGAGAGGAAGGCTCTTTGGGCAGTTGTGTCCAGGAGAGCTCCTAGGAAGGTAATCTGCCTTGTGGGCAGG
Organism: Protopterus annectens; assembly: GCF_019279795.1. NCBI lineage: Eukaryota > Metazoa > Chordata > Ceratodontiformes > Protopteridae > Protopterus > Protopterus annectens. Next base: position 1,360,757,966 of record NC_056725.1, read on the forward strand.
AAATGGGATTTTTCTCTGTTGATGGTGAATCCCAGAGAGATTAGAAGAGTTTGGACAAAGGAAAGATCTTGCAGGAGTTTTTCCTTGGTGTCTGCCTGAATGAGGCAGTCATCCAGATAGGGATAAATCTGGATGTTTTGCTGTCTGCAAAAGGCAATGATCGGGGCCAGGCACTTGGTGAAGAATCTGGGAGCAGTAGATAAGCCAAAGGGCAGAGCAGAGAACTGAAAGTGTTCTCAGCCTGCTCTGAAATGTAGATAACTCCTGCAGGACTTCCTGATGGGGATATGGAGGTAGGTGTCTTTGAGATCTAGGGCTCTAGCCAGGTGTCTGGAGCCAACATAAGTAATAGGTTTTGAAGGGTCAGCATTTTGAATTTTGGTACTTGGAGGGACAGATTTAATGTGGATAGGTCAGAATGGGGCGCCAGGTGCCCTCTTTTCTGGGTACCAGGAACAGCCTTGAGTAGAAACCTTTTCCTGCTTGTTCCTCTGACACTGGTTCCACTGATCCCTGAGCACAGAATTTTTGAATTTGGCGGATGGCCTCTGCTCTTTGGTTTGCAGGTAAGTTTAGGAATCCTGAAATTCTTGGGTTTTCTGTGACAATTAATCTGCACCCCTTTGAAATTATGTTTAGTACCCACCGATCTGTTGTGATGGCTTGCCACTTGTCTAAGAATAGGGACAGCCTTCCTCCTAGCCTGGTGGGGGTGGTGGAGTGGCAAAGGGTAGAGGGGGAGTCATTGTAGGTGCTTGGAGTAGGGAGTGAATTTAGAACTCCCTTGCCTAGGCGTAGTAGAGGACCACTGCCTGGGCCTTTGCTGGCTTTGTTGCTGTCTGGAGGGCCTATCTCTGTGCCCTCTCCTAGGCACAGCTTTGGGTTGTGCAGGAAAGGACCAGTGTTTTGTTGGAAAGTTCTTGTTGAATCTGGGAGGTTGTACTTGCAGGAAGTCTTTGACTGTCTGTATAGACATAACCTTGTTCTCCTTTTTTTTTAATGACTTCCTCTGGTTTTGGGCCAAACAGTAGTTCCCTATCCAAGGGGGCATCCAAAAGCTTAGATTTTACTTGGTCAGGCAAAGGCTGCTCTCTCAGCCATGCATGCCTTCTGATGACTGATCCTGAAACTGCAGCTCTGCTAGAGGCTTCTAGAGCACCAAATCTGCAGTGCAGGGAATGCTTTGCCATTTGAGAGCTGGAGCGGATCAAATCTCCTGGTTCTCTGGTAGTATTACTCTCTGGTAAGGTGGAATTTTTTTTGATTTATTAATTCTAGCATGTTGTTGAAATTTGAGCACATGAAACTGGTAATTGAGGGCTCTAATGGCTAAGGTAGCTGAAGTGTAGACCTTTTTGCCCCATCGGTTCAAGGCTCTGCTCTCCTTGTCAGGGAGTATTAGGTTTTTGTAGGAGCTGGTCCTAGCCCCTTTGGGTCCCAAGGTAATGATTTCTGGGTCAGCTGCAGGGTTCTTGAACAGATGTGGGAGTCAGGTACCCTGTAGTATCTGTCAGGTTTTCTGGGAGAAGGAGGTAGGGCATCAGGGGTGATGCCAGATTCCAGGAAGGCATCTTCCACCACATCTAGAATGGGTGGAATGACTAAGGGCTTGTGTTGAGGCAAGTCCAGGAACTCCCTCAGTCTCTTCTTTGATTGGGGGTAGTCCTGCGCCTCCCAGTGGAAATGTTCCCTGAATGAATTTAAGGTTTCCCCAAAAGAAAGGTCCTTGGGGGGGGGGGGGCTGAAGGAATGGATTCCTCAGCATCTGAATCCTCAAAGGCTGCCAAGGGCTGTTGTTCGGTGTCTGGGTCTAGAAATTCAGAGTCCTCAGACTGTGACTCTGAAAGTACTTCACAGGAATTATCCCATTTTCTTTTGGCTGGGGTAGCTGGAATACATTGGTTACCCCTGATGAGGGTAATTAAATCTTCAGCCATTCTAAGTAGCTGTTGAGACTGGGCATGTTGGGTGGGAGGAAACTGGTGACTGGGCACCAAAGAAGGGGGTCTTCTAGGAGTGGCCTTGCTCTTAGAGCTCAAGAGATTCGATGGGTCTAGTGGTTTTTGCTGGTGGCATGGCCATCGGTCTAGGTCTGGAGTTAGTCACCCAAAAAGCCTCCTTGGAAGCTGGTGCCTGCAAAGTGGCTCTGGACCCAACCAAGGTGCTGGCGACTGTCAAAACCGTCAAAGGAGCCTGATCTGACGGAGTACCTGACTCTGGAAGGGTCTCGGTAGAGGCCTGCGATGGCTCTGCTGGTGTTGGCAGGGGCTGCGAATGTGCGTCACCGAGTTCCGCTGAACTAGTGGAAGGAAGGCTGGCTGATGTCTGAATTGTGTCACCTGTGGGTCTAACCTTCTGAGGTCTGTCACTCCTATCTTTTCTCTTTTTGGGAATTTTGACAGTCAATTGACCGATGGATGCCATTTCGTGTGAGTAGCTAACCTCCCTGAAATGCCTAGCTACAAAATCAGCTCTTCTACAGATGGTCCTAGCATTAAATAAGGCACAGAACTGACAACCGGGGACGTCATGGTCTGGGCATAGACAAGTTGCACACAGATTATGAAAGTCTTGGTGTGGTATTTGTTTTCTGCAATGGAGACAGTTATTTACTTTTTCGGACATTGTTTAAGTGCAAGAAAAAGGATCTCCAACGGGGCACTTAGCTTTAATAGTATTCAACCTCACTCTGGTAATGGGCGACTGATGCACTTGCAAACTGCATCTGCTTCAGGCTTCATGCAAGAAAGACTGATGTAATGGCATCAGCTGCCTCTCTATAGCACCGACGACCTGACATCAGCCTCAGGCGACCTGCAGCCAATGAAAGAGGGAAATTCTTTCCTCTGGTATTTGGGCTGGCCAAGGGCTACCAAGCAGGGATAACCCACAAGTGATGACTGCAACAGTGAAACATGAAGAACATCAAAGGATGGCTGGCTATAAATGGAATTGGAGAAACTAAGCCATCAGCTTGAGGTTGGACAGATTGAGATGAATCATTCCTGTCAGGTGTGAGAAAAGGTCTGGAGTGGGTTCCGGAATCCAGGGTTTCTCCTGTAAGTGAGGACAAAAGGAAGGAAACCAGATTTCACAAGGCCAAAATGGAGCAATGAGGATTACTGTTCTCTTCAACCTGTTTGTTTTCTGGAGTTATTTGGGAATCAAGGTGGTAGGGGGAAAGACATACAGGAGACAGGAAGGCCAGTCATATATGTGAACATCTCTAGGGAAGAGTAGCTGTTGCATTTCTTGTTCAGAGGGGATGCAAAGAGGTCGTAGCAGGGTTGGCCCCATCTATGGAAAATTTTGTCTGCTACTTTCTGGTTTAGGGACCAGTGGTAAGGCATGAGAATGGATCTGCTCAACTTGTTTGCAGTCACATTGGACTTTCCTGGAATGTGCATTGCCACAGGAAAGAGGTTGGATGAAATCACCCATTGCCACACTCTGAGCACTTCTCGACACAGGGAGTATAATCTGGTTCCTCCATGCTTATGTAACAGACCACAGACATGTTGTCTGATTGAATCTCCACTGTTCCCAGAAGAAGAGCAGCCTGAAAGGCAGTGCCCTCATCTCCAGGATGTTTATGTGTAAATTGGCCTCATAGGGTGCCTTGAACTGTCTTCCCCAGATAATACCCCCCATCCTATCTGAGAAGCATCCATGGTCACCATGGCCTGACATTGAGGGGGAACAAAGGGTCGGCTTTGCATTACCTGATCATAATGAATCCACCATGCTAGAGCTGTTCTGCAGGTGTCTGTAAAGAGCATCTGATAAGACATCGGCTGATGGATGATCGACTACTGTACAACCAGAAGCCATTGTAGTATTTGCATGTGGAATCTCGCCAGTAGTACCAAGACTACAGTTACAGCCATTGAGCCCAGAGCCTGTAAGACATGATGGGTGGCTATATATATTTGTTCTGGAGTAGTTTGTATGTTTGGCACTTGATGTTTAGTAGTCTTTAGTGCAGAAGTCTTGCAATCATCTGAGTCATGTCCAGAACTGCTCCTATAAACTCCACTGTTTAAGCAGGGTCCAGGTGTGAATGTTTTGTAATTTGTGGTTATACTTAGCTCTGTACAGATTTGGATAACAGAGATTTTTACTTGAATAAGTAGTTGCCTGGCTGGGGTGGAAATGAGCCAGTCATCCAAATAGGGAAACACACAGAACCCTTGTCATCTCAAGTCAGCAGCTACCACTGCCATGCATTTGGTGAACAGCCTGGAGACTGTAGTAAGACCAAAGGGCAGCACTCTGAACTGGTAATATCTGGCAACCAGTCAGAAGCGTAAGTTCCTTCATTTTATGTGGTAGTATACAGCCTGAAGTTCTATGGAGCACATCCAGTTGTCCTGTTCCAAGAAAGGAAGTATGGACTTTACCAATACCATTTGGAAATTGTGGCGTGGAACAGACATGTTTAGTCTGCTGAGATCCAGAATTGGTCTCCAGTCCCCTGTTTTCTTTGGAACTAAAAAGAACCTTGAGTAAGTTCTGAATACTCTTTGGTCTGAAGGGACCTCTTGGATGACTCTCTTGTCTAGCAGTTTCTGAATTTGAATAACTGCTTGATGCCTTTGTCTGGGTGGAATGTCTGGGATTTTTATGTTCTGGGGGTGGGGGTCTTGAGAAAAGGGGATTAGATAACCTCTGGGTATTATCTTCTGCACCCATATATTAGTGGGTGTTCTTAGCCAAGCTGTCCAGTGCAGGGGTAATCGACCCCTGATTACCTCCAGCAACAGGCAATCAGGCCTCCTTTCAGGATCACTGGAAGGGTTTCCCGAAGAAAGGCTCTCTGGACTCTTGGTTCTGTGGGTCTCTGCTGCCGCAAGGGTGGTGTCTTACAGAATTGTTTCCCCCTCTGCCCCTGGGGGTAACTCTCTCCATGTGTGTCCTGGTAAGACCCCTGTGATTTCTTAAACCACATTTTACCACCACCTCTCTGACCCTTAGGGTAAGATCTCTGAGAGGTGGAAACACATATGCCCACAGCAGAAAGGGTCTTGCACTCATTCACACACCTGAATAATGCATCTTTGACCTTGAGACCAAAAAGGGATGCGCTATCAAGCAGAGCATTGATGAACGAAGACTTAAAAGGCCCCACAAAGTTGCACCTGCATATCCAGGATGCCTCCTCATCGATATGCTGGAATCCATCACTCTACTCACTCCTTCGGCTGCATGAGCCATGAGCCTCATGGAAGAATTAGTTAAAGAATGCAGGGTTGCCAGCTGGGAAGCAACTTTCTCTCAGACTCCCTGAGCTACGGCTCCCTCAGGGGTATCTGAAAGCTCAGTGATCAGATCCCTTTGCAACCTGGTAAAATGGGAAAGGTAATTCAGTGATCACAAGGCAAAATAACTGAAGAAAAGGCTTACTTTCTGCATCTATCCATCATCCTGGAGTCCTTATTAGGAGGATGAATAGTGGAACTCTCCTCTGATAGTTGCATTTTGGTAGCTGCCACCACAACCATGGCATCTACTGCAACCCCTTTTGCCCAAAAAGTCTTGTTAGCTCATGCAGTGGTTATCTTGTTTGGTCTCTGGGGGTTGCCTCTATGGTACCTGGGCTCTCCCACACCTGCTGAGAGATCAATTCTATGAGTTCATCGGTGAGCAGAGTGACCCAGAAGGTAGCTAGTTGGGATCCAAAGGCTGCCAGGTACACCGACTCCTCAGGTGAGGGATTACTAGGCTGCCAGCCATCTCTCTGTTTTAAAATGTCCAATATGTCCCCAAAGGAAACATCCTCAGGTGGTGACCATGGGGATCCTTCTCCCTCATTGAGGTCAGTGTTTTCCATGGCTGACTCCTCAGTGGAGTCCAAATGCTTCCTCTTGCAGGTCCTCTTTCAAGGGACCTCCTCAGTGGGATATTCTGGGGTGGTGTCAGAAGAGGCAGTGATATCCAGACAGGTATCCTGAGGCCTAAGGTCCCGCTGTCCTTGTGGAACATCCTGGTCAGAAGAAGTGCACAGGGGGTGTAGATGTGTCTGAGGATCCAAGGGGGGAGATGACTTCCTAGTTGCAGAGGCAACTGTATTCCTCTCCAGAGCCTCAAAAGCTGACTGCTCCTGAATGGAGAGTGAGTCTGTCTCCAACAAGCCATGCTTGTGAGAACTAGTCTTCTCCAGCTAAGAAGACAGCTTGCCCGAGATTGAAGCCAGTACCGAGCTCACCCGCGCAGAAGCCCCAAGGTGCATAACTGCTGAAAAGGTTTGGCAGTTGACCACACCAGTGGTCTGCCAGGCTCACTACAGCTCCAAAAGCTGTCCGGCTATGAGAAGGCTGAAGAGCTCTGAGCAAAAGTCCAATCTGATGAAAAAGAAATCCTAGGATCCAAACTGAAAGTTGCTGGTTGTATTGGATTCAAGAACTCAGAGGCTTGTCCTGAAGTTGTAGGAGGAACCAGAGGGGGAGTGGATGGCTTGGAAAGACCTTGAACCATTTGGGTCGAAGCTGATGGGGGACTTAGTAATGCCCTGCACCCTTAAAATTTTCTGGAGCATCTATTCCAAGTCCTCTTCCATAAGGCTTCTGGTAGACGGGGAAGAGGACACCGAAGGAGATTTCGATCTGCTTAAGAAGGGAGATGGTACCCACAAAGGCACAGGGTCTACAGATGGGGAATAGTGAGTCCTTGGCAGAAAGGCAATGGGTTTAAAAGGGCTGGAGTTTTGATCCGCCTGCAATGACTCTGACCTATCATGAGCAGAGAGGCTTGGAGCTTTAGAAGCTAGATCTGAGGGAGAAGTACTCTCCGCCGAAGGCTCTTATCGAATCACTGAGTCAGCAGATTTGGAAGACTTAGGTCTCAGCTCTGAGGGATCTGTTGGAGCTGAAGAAGGGCTATTCTTCCCTTTATCCAAACTTTTTGAGGAAGAAAAAATAGGGCTTGATTGAAGCAATCTAGATTTAGCCGCAGATTTGGGGTCACTACCAGAAATGGCCTCATCAAAAGATGATGGCAACAAGCCCTCAAAATAAGTTTGTTTTTCCTTTCAACCAGGGCCCAGTAATTAAAGGAGTGGAAAATAGCACTTTCTTCTTGCAGATGGTGGGGCCCAAGCAGTAAACACACAAGGTGTGTGAGTCACTGTATGGAATTTTGTGATTGCACTTGGTACACTTTTTAAAGCCCACAGGCTTATCTTGCTTCTCAGCCATTGAAAGGATAAAGGAATGGCTAAGACCAGACATACACACGCACACAAAGTGATTCCTCAGATAAAAAGGAAGAATACAAAACTTAAGAAGGGAGAATCAGGGAGAGAAGAAGCTACTAATGGTAGTAGCGAAGATACTACTAATGGCTAAAACAGTTACTGTGGGGAAAGAAGATTTAGAATGTAAAGCAGGGATGAAAGGAACTAATCTCACCACACAGAAAGTGAAGAAATTAGCAAAAGATTTTCAAGAAAATGTAGAAATATAACCTTGACTGTGCAAGAGCAAAAGGTTTAGATCATGTCTTTGCGAAGTGGCAAATGAGATCTGGGGTAACAGGAAGATGTGCATTGTGGGTAAAGGAGGTGCCCAAGAGTTGTTTGGTTGCTACAAACTTAGTAATGGCCAAGTCAGATCTGATGGATTGGATCCGAACCCATATGTGAGGACGAAATAAAAAAATTGATAATATCAAATCATTATTCTGTCAACTTGAAATCATGAACTATGTTACCTAATGGCTAATTTTCTTGGAGGGATCCTGAGACAAACAATCTTGACTGCATTAATCACATTTCCTCCCTGTCTCATTGATGCAGTCTCACATAAAGGTTGGCTTTTTGGAACTGGCATGTCTCTTATCCACTAATCAGTATGGTGGAATCTTACTTAGTCAGCAAACAATGGCATTACAGAATTATAAGAAAAGAAACACAAAACACATGCCAAACTAAAGAGGAAGCAAAAATCTTCTTTGTAGTATACTCTGTGAAACTGCATTTTGGAAAATATATCTGTGGTGGTGGTGCTGCGGTAGCGTTGTCGCCTCATAGCAAGACGTTGTCCCGTTCGATTCTCAGCTAGAGCGTCTTCTGTGTGGAGGCATGCGTGAATGGGGCGTGCCTTCGTTGAAGGTTGTGCATCAAGGCTGGTAACCCGGTACGTAAAAATCCACTACCAATCATTAGCGGACCGGAGTTTCGCTGTGGCGACCCCTAACCGGGAAAAATCTGAAAGACACAAACAAACAATTGTAGATATAACTCATCTCATCCTGATTTTTTCTGTGTGAAAGTGTAAATTGCAATCACAAAAGAAACTGCTGTACATCTCTAGATTGTTTCACCAATTGACTAGGTCACCCAAGTGCAGTCATCCAGGCAAGTTTATTGAATATTTAGAAGAAGGAATATATTAGCAATTTTACTGATTATTTAACTAAGCTTTTGATAGGGTACTGGTTAAAATATCCGATATAAAATTAAAAAAAAAAAAACTTGAATTTTCAGAGCTCGATATACGCATTCTTAACTATGTGTTATTTTACAGCTGTTCTCAGATATTTGTCCAAAGACCTGTAAGAACTTCCAGGCACTGTGCACAGGAGAGATGGGAACTTCAAAAAGTGGGCTGATTCTGCATTATAAGGGATCCATATTTCACAGACTTGTGAAAAATGGCTGGATACAAGGAGGAGGTATGTGACAAAACATTGATAATAGTTCAGCTGACCTGACATGATCTCCTGAATAAATGGTAGTGGATCAGTGCATAAGTAATGAAGAGCTCATTGCACACAGTCAGACTAACTGATTCTGTATACCAAATGAGTCCATATCAAGGAATATACTGAAACATGTCAGAAGGAGCAGCCTAATAATAAATAGAAGAATACATAAAACTGTTACATATGACAAGCTTTGTTAACTATTAGAAGAGGTCAAAGGCAAACTATGCTAATAATGCCTGTTTTACTTCAACTTATTTAATGTTGCTTCTTTAATGTAGATTCTACGGACCATGTGAGGGTGTAGGTCCTGCTTATCCATCCCCTTCTACTTTGTTAAGAAGAGAAAAGGGACAAATTTAAAAATACCAAATAGCTTTGAAAAATACCGTCAGGAAGCTACAGACCTTAAAAAGACTATTAAAAAAAACAATATTTCCTGCTGATCTAGCCTAATTGGAGCCTCTAAAAGAGTAGTATAATAATCCTATGTTAATGGCTGCTAGCCTTCTCTTAATGAAGTACAGAGACCATTTACAATTTGAAATCCAGATCCTTTATTAATGATGATGAATGACCTATTTTCCATGCAGTAACAATACAGTGAGACACTGACTTATATACAGTTAGGACTACTAGGACTGGGCCTTGAAACTAGAGGAAGGCTATGAGTGGCCTGGGTGTCCGGCTTTCACCTAATTAGTATAGAAGCTATGATTGACCTGAGCCAGTCTCACATCAGATTGGGTGTCTGTTTTTCACCTTGTTAGGAAGGATGTCATGGTTTGCTCTTTCAGCCAACCAGATATGATTTGGTCTATCTTCCATGTTCATAGGTTCATAGGTTCATAGGTTCATACTAGGCTATCTGCCCTAGGGCATTTATAAGCCTAGCCAGAATGTGTTTGGTGTTCGCCACCCATTTTAAATTTATTTTGCTATGCCCTTTTTCGAGGTTAGTATACTGTGCCTCTATCTAACAGTGACACAGAAGTGATACCTGGGGTAAACCTACGATCTCCCATCCACTCATCAAGATTCCTCTTGAAGAGAGTCAATGAGGGATTCTGCCTAACCTGGACTGGGATTTTATTCCAGAGTGAAGGGAGCCTCTGGGTTATGAATCTGTCCCTCCAGCATGTCCTATTTATTTCAGTGCTGAGGTTCAAGTCTCTCGAGCGCGTAGCTTGATGGGATTTGGATTTTCTGAGGTGCAGCATGTCCATTAATTCGGGGTTGGACATGGCTTTATACGAAAGGCACAGATCGCCTCTGAACAGGCGGTATGCCACTGAGTAGAGCTGGAGTTTCTTTAACCGGGCAGCATATGGCATCTGTTTGAGCCCTTTGATCCTCTTGGTGAGGTACTTTTGGGGTCTTTCCAGTTGCTGCAGGTCTCTGGTAAGGTACATCCCAAAAGGGGCATTGTACTCAATTATGGGCCTGATGAGGGATGAGTAAAGAGGCACGATGACCTCCCCTGATCTAGATGTGAATCCCTTCATGATTAGGTGGGCTATATAAAATGTTTTTCTAACCACTTTGGCCACGTGGTTGTCAAATGAGAGATTGCTATCAACTTGGGTCCCCAGGTCCCTAATTACTTCTTCTGTACTTAATGGATTTCCACCTATGTGGTAATTTGTGGGCACTTTGTTTTTGCCAAAGGGGATGACTATACACTTTTTGGCATTTAGCTTGAGGCCATGACACTGGCACCAGTTGTCTGTTTCTATGAGGCCCTTTTGGAGGATGCTTGTGTCGGCTGGAGAGTCGATTATGGCACCCAGTTTGCAGTCATCTGCGAACTTGGTCAGCCACAGTCCTTCCGTATTGGCCTGTACCTCCGAGAAATATATACCGAACAAGAGAGGTCCCAGGACTGAGCCTTGTGGGACACCACTTGTAACTGGTTTGGAGTCTGACATGGCTCCAGCAATTCTAACCATGTGGGTTCTGTCCTTGAGCCAGTTTGCAATCCATCTAGTGACATAGGGGTTTATATTTAAGCTGGTGAGCTTATCTATAATGCCCGAGTGGGGTATTGTATTGAAGGCTTTTGCGAGGTCCAGGTAGGCTGTGTGGACCACCTTCCCCTCGTCAATGGCCTTGGTGACTGTTTCAAAGAAATCAACTAGGTTTAAGAGGCAGGATCTGCCCTTAACACAGTCGAACTGGGTAGGATCCAGTGTTTGTAGGTCCCCAATATCTTTATTTATGAGGTCCATGATGATACTTTCCATAGCTTTGCAGACCAAGCTAGTCAGGCTTATGGGGCGATAGTTTCCAGGATCCGTTGAGGCACCACCTTTATGGAGAGGGACCACTGTTGCTGTACGCCACTCTTTGGGCACATATCCTGTAGTAAGGCTGAGATTGAACAGTAGTTTTATGTTTGGGTTTAGCTCTTCTTTGAGTTCATGTAGGGCGCAGCCCGGGACACCATCTGGTCCCATTGATGCTGTGTTTTTTGCTTTGGAGAGGGCGGCTCTTACCTGAGCATCTGAGATCAGGGGGGCAACACTCTCCTGGGATAGATATTTGCCCTTTTGGTGGGGAGGGGGGGGAGAAGTTTGCGCTGAACATGTCAGCTAGGATGTTGGCAATGTATGTGGGTTCGGTGTATTTTTTGTCATTTTGGACTAATTCTGAGCATATCTGGGAATTACCACCCAGGTTCCTAACATAACTAAAGAAAGCCTTGTGATTATCCTTAGTGTCCTGTGCAATTTTTCTCTCGAAGCTGGCCTTAGACAATTTTATGTGTGCCCGTAGTTTTTTGCTAATACTGATCAGTGATGCCTTCCCTTTTTGGGATTTTGCTTTATCATTTAGTAGCTTCCTCCTTCTATTGTATAGTTTGTTTATGGCTGGGGTCCACCAGACAGGACATCTGCCTTTGGAGGATTGGGTCTTGGTTTTATTTGGGATCGCATGATCCATGCATTCCTGAAGGTGTTCATAGAATGCGTTTATAAAGGATTCTGCTTGGTCTGGGCCGTATTTTCCACAGGCCGGGGGCTTTGAAGGATTCCACCTCAGTTTTGAGAAGTGTAAAATTTGCTTTAGAGAAGTTTTTCACTGTGGTTTTCTGGGAAGGGGGTGGGGTCGGGATGTGAATATCCAGTGAGATTAGTTTATGGTCTGATCTTACCAGTGAGGGATACACTTCTGGTCTGGAGCATAGAGTCCCCATGTTGGTGATGATCAGGTCCAGTATGTTTTCCCCTCTTGTGGGAGTGGTAACAAGTTGTTCCATAGCATTTGAGTTTATAAATTCTAGGAACCTTTGCGCTAGGGTGTTGGAGCTAGAGTAATGCTCCCAGTCTATGTTTGGGTAGTTGAAGTCGCCCAATATAATGGTGTTTGGAGAGACCTTCATATTTTCCAGTGTTCTCAGGAAGGCCGAGTGGGGTTCCTGGGTTTGGGAGGGTGGTCTGTAGCAGGCTATAAACTGGAGGGCAGTTTTACCCACTGTTAGTTGCTTCATAGCCCCAAAATAAGTGAACAAAAAAAAAAAAAAGAAATGTAACAAAATTTTATACCAAAACCAAGTTACCAAGTATTGATGTTGAATCTGTAACCACTTTTGAGCGCTTTCATCAGATCTGACATTCTGAGAAAATGTTGAAAAATTAGTGCATACAAAGCAAAGAAATCAATAGAAAATATTAAATAGTGTTTGAAAATTCCTGTGGTAAGGTACTGGCCCAGTTTTATGGGGATAATGAAACTTTCATTCAATAAAAATTAAAATTTAATATAAATTCCAGAAGTTCACATGATATATAACAAGGTTGTAATCATAAAATATGTCCTGGAATTGTAGTTTAAAACATATTGTGGATGGTTACCGTAGTATCTTATTGAGTCAGTTTGGGAAATGGTCTTGTATATTGGTAAAGAATATTGCTGTGGAGATCCATGTGTATCTTTAACAGGAAATTTGTCCAGCTTATTCCAAATATCAAAAGTCAGTGAGATATGTAGCCTCAAACGTTGACAGTTCTGGAAAAGTAAGAGACATATGCTCACAGAACTAGAGAACAAAGATTAGGTGAATCCGACAGAAAGCTGCAAGGCAGTGGAGTATGACTCAGGAAGCTGTGTGGAGAATCAGGTTATAGGGCTTGTAAGAAGATGTGTTTAACTGAAGAAGAAATGAGCACCTGTTGGAAATACTAATAATAATAAATGTGATATAGGGAAGGCAAAAAAGTTTGAAGAAATAATAATAATCTTTGTCATGGTAGTGGAACAAGTAGCCTTTCCACTTCCTGATTTGGTGTGCTCAGGATTATACTATACAGTAGAGCTGGATCCAGCAGTAGGTGACATAGGCAGTCACCTAGGGCCCTGTGGTTGTGGGGGGGGGGGGCACTCTGGCCAGGAGACTTAAACATTCAAGTTAATATATATATATATATATATATATATATATATATATATATATATATATATATATATACATATATAAAAAAAACTTAACACATCAGTGGTGGCATCTTCTTCTTTAAGGAGAAACATGCTTGCATCCCACATACGCCACTCCAGAAGTAAACGCTTTCCACATTTACCCAAAGAATTTAAAATAGTCATTCCTCTAAAAGAGAAGGTAATTGTATGTGTATTTGTTTTCTGTACAAAGAGGTTTGGTTCCTATCAGTTCCTTCGTACATAGTGCATGCCCACTTTCAGTGAAAGTGAGGAAATGCTACTTTCCTTATCATGTATTGAGTGTGAGTCATGTTGTGGCTCTGTAGTTCTTTGTTAAACACCTTACATGTTAGTGCAGCCGGTTTATAATGTGCTGTAAATGAATGCATTGCCTCACCATATTCAAACACTGGGCCAACAATAAATAAGGGCTACTCTTTCAAATGCAGTCAAATCAAATGAAATGGGGGGGGGGTTAAAACAAGGCTGGTAACCGGCAGACTCTCAACACATGTTCTCAGGAATTAATCATGATTAATGTCAGTGGTAAATTTACCGATTCCTGCTGATGTAATAGGATCATAATAATTGCAGTATGTTACTCTTTTTTTTATCTGTGTTACTTCTTTGGTAGAGAGAGCAGGTATAATTGTGGTAGGAGAAGATGTTCATATTTGAGTGGTGCAGCTCATTTGCCTTCTAGGGCACATTACATTTTTAGTAAGATACCATGAAGATGTTGCCATTGGTCCCCCATCCCAAGTCCTATCTCACTTGACATACTTTCCTCAGGATTGGAGTTGTTTTTCTTGACATTCAGCAGCAGCATGCTGTGCAAATCATTTCAGAAAATGAAACACACTGTGATGCCCATGCACTAGCTCAGTAATCAAGGACCCTCAATCCTCACCACTAACACCAGTGAGGGGCATGCACATTGGGAAGGATAACAAGTACACACACATGGTAAAGTACAAGCTCCCTTAAGAGCACACAGAGATCACAGTCAGTCTGGGGCTGGTTCCTCCCTTTCTCTCCAGATCCACAATAAGACTCCCCACTGGCACAACTATATGGCCAAGATCTCAGCCTAGTGGTCAAGCTAAAACCTCCAGCACTCTTCCTGTCCAACCAGCTCTTTGTGTCCCTGCCCAAGTAGCTGACACACACACACTTTAAGATTTGAGTTATATACAAACACACAGACACTCCTGGGGAAAGGTGGCACAGTTTCTCCAGCTATGCCCCTTTCTGCCCAGGCTATAAGGTAGTAATCCACTGCCGCCAACAACTATTTATCAGCTACTAATAAGGCCCCTACCAAAGGGTGTCCAATTTTACTGTGCAATATTATTTTCCAATTAGTAAGTGTGACGAACAGCAAGACTATTGGAGTGGCTTTGTACAGTATCACCAAATACATGCAAGCACTCTACAGCTTAAATTATCACTACAGAAAACAGCCACAGTTGAAAGGTTTAAAAAATGTAATAATAAATAACACAAGACAATACTTATTACTTCAACACAATGGCATTATAGAGTTCAGCAATCACAGAAAGATCTTTAAAATAATACTGTACAATAGTCTGACATTAACATAGAAAACTGCTAGAGTAATCTTGCTATTTTTATCTATTTGTAAGAGAAATACTAAGATCTAAGATCCTAGTTACAGAGCAAAGGCAGAGTTCTGGTGAGTTGATGTGTTCAGGTTCAGACAAAATCCAAAATGCTTAATTCTGTCTCTCTCTGAGAAAGTCTTAAATTGATAACACAGTACTGCTGAGTCATTTCACATTATATCATTCTGGACACCTCTCTGGTTCCCAGGCTAACAGAAACTAACAATTTACATTTCCTTTTGTAGTCTTGCACCTGGCCAGGAAGCCACAGCAATAAAATACATTTTACATGTAAAATCTAGTAATTGACTATTGTCCTAAGACAATAGAAAGAATTCCTAAGTCCAGACATCCTGTCTCCGAGCTTTGAGATCAAGCAGTCATAAAATGCTTTACTTTATCAGATTTCTTCTACCAGGGTGCACTGTGGTTACATTTTTGAAGCTCAAAACATACAGTTTAATCCTAACATATAGTACTCTTTACATTTGTAGAACAAGCCTGTGAATTACATTAATATTTACAATGACATAGAATTATTTACAAAATTCTATCTATCTAGGCTGGCAGCCTTCACACACACACACTTCACACTGTAAAGCAAATGGGTAAATACATTTTAGGTGGCTGGAGGCCAGGATCACCATTCACAAAGGGCTTTGGCACTGGGACTTAACAATGGAACCTGAAATGTTGCATTTCGTCTACAATTCACTGCAAGTCTGTCAAGTACATATCAATGGCAAATTGATCTGTTTTAGTGTGTTAATTTCAGATTGGTATAATTTGTTGGAGGCATGAGATGACAAACTGCATGCAGAACATACACTATGTGAGAGTGTTCAATCTCGCCTTTGTTCTTACACATGGGTTCGGAGCCGATCCTTGGCTCCGTGTCGGCCGCTTGCAAGCTCTGCATCGAGAAGAAGCTCGAGATCACCTAATACCCACAATCCCCCTCTGCCTTTACCTCAGATCTAGTTTGCCGCTGCAGCTGCATCACTGGGTCGAGCTCGAGCACCTGAGATAAGATTTAGAATTTTATTCTTGTATTTTTTCTTGGTACTTTAGTGTTATAAGCTGTTTAGTGATATTTTGTGTGAGTGTGGTAAGGTATAAGGGAATCTCGGTACCTTTAAGTTTTAAAACTTAGTTAGAGTTCTCTTCGGGGCCTACCACCCCTTATTGGATTTGACAACCGGATTGACTTTCACTACTGGATTTGACAATTTTACTGACAATCATAGTTCCTGTGTCTACTGTCTTGGCCCTCTCCATCTGCAAGAAGACTGCTCTATTTGTCATTCTTTCAGTGGGAGGGTCATGACAGATAGGTGCAGGAAACTAATGGACAGGGGTTTATTAAAACCTTCCTTTCAGGAGGCTCTGGATGCTTCCGACCAGGCATCCAAGTCCTCAAAGGAATCGAAGACGTCGGAGCCCAAGTCATCAGCTCCGAGCTCTTCGACTAAAGTTAGATCACTGGTTCCACAGACTTCGGGGCCGAGTGTTCAACTGTTGGCAGTTTCCGAGCCTCGAGTCTTGGAACCGGTGATGGAGCTCCCTCCCTCGACACTATTGAGGTCGGCTCCGTCTTCGGTTCCTTTGACCCGTTCTTCTAAGCTCTCCGATATCGATGTGGACCGTGTGGTGCAGAAGTTATTGGAACATTCGGCCCTGTCCAAACTTATCTCGGTTTCCACCCAGTTGGTGTCGAAACTTGAAGGCCTCCCATTATCTCCATCCCTTCCTCCTCCGAGACCTGTCCAGTCTTTGGAGCTGGAAGAGGTTGATCTACTGATTGTGGAGCCCTCGGTGCCAGAACCGTCCTTTTCTCGGTCTGCTCCTTTCATCTCGACTCCGTCGGATCCGGTACCGGAGTCTCGGAGCCGACGATCCGTCCTTGGTTCCGGGGCCGAGAGTCGAACCGACGTTTCGGTTCCGACTCTTCCTCTCGGGGCCTCGGTGCGGATCGATTCGGCTCCGTCCTCGGGGTCGATACCTTCGGTGCCTGTCTCAGGGATTCTTCCCATTTCTTCGGAACCGGGAGATTCCTCGACTCGGGACCTGGGGGCCTTCGATCTCATGAGGAAGGTGTTGTCTACCCAGACAACCACATCAGTAGAAGCAGCCTCTCCTCCCCATAAAGGACCGTTATCTTCCTCTGCACCAACGGCCACATCCAAGCGTCGAGCACCGGTGTCTCAGCCACCCCTGGAGGGTGCCCCCTCTTCCTCGGAGGCTTCTTCGGATGCTCCCCTCGAAGAGGTCCCTAGGAAAAGATTGTGTAAGAGGAGACACTTAGATTCTCCACAAGAATCTTTAACATCCGATACTGACTTGGATGAGTCAGAAGGGTCCCCAAAGTCACCTTCAGAAGATGTCTCCTTTTCTGACATCTTGGAGATCCTGAAGCAGAGAGGTGATTGGCAGTCCCTCCCCCCTTCTGAGGATGAGTCAGTCTTGCTGAAGGCATTTGGTGCTCGCCCTTCCTCCTCCTGGGTCACTCCGCCCTTCGATGAGTTAATGGAATTGATTGCTCGAAGGGCGTGGGAGACACCTGACATGGTGGAACCGGTCCCTAGGAAGCCTAATAAGTACATCACTGCACCCCAAGACAAGGCTTACCTCACTAAAGGAGTTCCAGTGGACGCTATGGTGGTGGCAGCGGCCACGAAAAAGGAGATGTCGGAATCTTCCTCATCTGTCCATCCACCTAACAGAGATTCTAGGACTATGGACAGATACGGGAAGCGCATTTTTAGTTCAGCAGCTTTTTCTATGCGGTCCCTGAACTATTTGACCCATTTTACACGCTTACAGAGGGATCTAGTCAAAGAGTTGGGAGATACCCTCCAGGGTACTACAGATGCTGCGGTCTCAGAGAAAGTTTCAGCACATCTAAATACCCTTACATCCATTGTTAACTCATCCATGAGGCTGATATTATACGCAGCCGAAGGATCGAGTAGGGCAGTGGCTTCAGCGATTGCTCTTCGTAGGCAATCCTGGATGCGCTTATGTTCATTTGCGGAAGCCTTCAAGTCTTCCTTTACTAACGCCCCATTTGATGGTGCCACACTTTTTGGCCCTAAAGTAAAGGAGACCCTTACCCGGTGTGAACAGGAGGGAAAGACTCTGTCTGCTGTCGGAGTCCGTTTTTCCACCCCTTCCAGACCGTACCCCAAAGGGCAACGTGGTGGGAAAATGTGGTTTCGAAAACCCCAAGGATCTTTCCCAGGCACACAGGGTGATGCCCCCTCTAGAGGCAGAGGAGGGGGCAGAGGTGGAAGACGCCGCCCTGGCGGCAGAGGGGGTCCGCAAAACCAAGGTGACAGGGATACCCCCCCGGGAAAACCTTTCCAGCACTCCTGAGAGGAGGCCCGGCTGTCCTGCTCTGGAGGCAGTCGGGGGTCGCTTAGCTTTATACCCTCAGGCCTGGCAAAACTTTACTACAGACAACTGGGTAAAAAGCGTTGTTACCAGAGGTTACAAAATACCATTCCTATCCACCCCCATTCCAAAGAAAAAACTCCCAGATGTACCGCCCCATCTGCGAGACCCAGCAGCTATGGAAATTTCGAAGCTGCTAGAAAAAAGAGTCATCCAACCAGTCCCAGCGGACCAAATAGGATTCGGGACTTACTCAAGGTTCTTTTTAGTTCCAAAGAAGACAGGGGACTGGAGGCCGATTCTGGACCTAAGCAACCTCAACACCTTTGTCAAGAAGGAAAAGTTCCGAATAGTCACGCTTCAATCGATCCTTCCATTCCTACAGAAGGACAACTGGATGTGCTCAATAGATCTGAAGGACGCATACTACCACATCAAAATGGCCAGGGCGTCCAGGGATCATTTGCGCTTCCGGCTGGGAGCCAGTCACTACCAGTTTCGAGCCCTGCCCTTTGGTCTGACCTCAGCCCCCAGGGTTTTCACCAAATGCATGGCAGTGGTAGCGTCTCATCTGAGGCGCCTAGGATTCCAGGTGTTTCCGTATCTGGACGACTGGCTCCTGTCTGCCACCACCCGGCGTCAACTGATACAGGCCAGGGATTACACCCTACAACTTTGTATTCACCTCGGAATTTCCGTAAATTTCGAAAAATCCTTATTACAGCCATCACAGCATATCTTATTCATAGGAGCGGAATTAGATACGCATCATTTGATTCTAAGGCTTCCTACAGAAAGGATAGTCGCACTTCAAAACAACATTTCTCTCCTTCTGTCGTCCAGAAAATCCCCGGCAAAGCTGGTTCTAAAGGTCTTGGGTCTCATGGCAGCTTCTCTCATTGCGATACCATTGGGAAGACTACACATGAGAGTCCTACAATGGCTGCTGTTTGCACAATGGTCATTCCAACAGCTACCTCTGACACACGAAATTCTGATAACAAACACATGCAAATCACACCTAACTTGGTGGCTTCAGACTTGCAACCTTTCCAGCGGAAGACCATTTGTGCTACCCACACCGTCAGCGACGATAACCACGGACGCTTCCCTGATAGGGTGGGGGGGCATCTTTTAGGGACAGACAGTCCAAGGCGAATGGACCAATCTGGAGTACAATCTGCACATCAATGTTCTGGAGTTGAGGGCAGTGTTTTTAGCGTTGCAACACTTTGCTCCCCTTCTTCCTCTAGGGACTATTGCAGTTCAGACAGACAACATGTCCGTAGTCTGGTACATAAACAAGCAAGGGGGAACCAGGTCTTATCAACTATGCAGAGAGGCCATGAGAATTTGGCAATGGGCGGAGTCCATGGGCCGCTTTCTGATCGCAACGCACATCCCGGGGTCATCCAACGTCATAGCCGACAGGCTGAGCAGAGCAATACTGTTGCCTCACGAGTGGTCCCTCAAACAGTCAATTGCGAACATGATATTTCGCAAGTGGGGCCAGCCTTCCTGCGATCTGTTTGCGTCTCCAATGAACGCCAAATGTAGGAGCTACTTTGCCCTATTACCCCCTCCAGGGGAAGTCCCCAGGGACGCGCTGGTGCACGATTGGCCCCGGTCTCCTGTATGCTTTTCCTCCATTTCCCTGATTGCAAAGTTTCTGCAGAAAGCCAACAACCTTCAGAGGACGATAATCCTCATTGCCCCATTCTGGCCTCGTCAAATTTGGTTCCCCTTTCTCTTGCATCCCCGCATTCGGGGACCTTGGATGCTGGACCCAGAGCCAGATCTACTGACTCACTCGTCAGGAGTTCCTCACCCATCTCTCGAATCACTCCATCTAGCAGCTTGGCTGCTCCGCTTCCCTTTCTAGCCAGGTCTGATTCCCTTACATCGGCGGTTCAGAATATTTTAGTGGCTTCTCATAAAGCTTCCAATACAAAAACCTACACCAGTAAATGGAAACGTTTCGTCTTCTGGGCTAATTCACATCATTTGGACCCTGTTATAGCTCCGTTGAACAAGATCTTGGAGTTTTTGACAGAATTGTTTCATGAAGGAGCTTCTCCTGCTACTTTAAGAGTGCAATTGGCTGCCATTTCTAACTTTCATGTGGAAGAATGTGGTGCGCCTATTATGGCTCACAGACTTTGTAAAGCTTTTTTAAAAGGGTCTTTTCATATCAGACCACCAGTTAGAATTCCTACATCACCGTGGAATCTGAACCTTTTACTTTCTAAATTGATGTTGCCCCCTTTGAACCAGCCTCAGTTTGCCCATTGAAATTTTTATCGTGGAAAACTCTATTCCTGGTGGCCATTACATCCGCTAGGCGAGTGTCGGAGCTTCAGGCTCTTTCTATTAAACACCCTTATTTAATTTTCCACTCTGACAGAGTATCCCTTCACACTAATCCATCCTTTCTCCCCAAAGTTTGCTCTACTAATAATATTAATCAGTCCATTGAATTACCCACCTTCTTCAAAAATCACTCTAATAAATTAGAGTATATGTTGCACAAATTGGATGTCCATAGACAACTCAGGTTTTATTTGGATAGAACAAAAGATCACAGGAAATCTGATCAACTGTTTGTAGCCTTTGCTGACAGCAGGAAGGGTGTAGCAGTTACGAAACGAACTCTTTCCAAATGGCTAACTGATTGTATCACATACGTTTATGAGGCTTCCAATCAAACCTTATCGGTCAAACCTAAAGGACATTCTACGAGATCAGTGTCTACATCCTTAGCTCACGCAGCTCGCTTACCATTAGACACGATTTGTGCGACTGCTGCTTGGGCTAAACCACATACATTTATCTCTCATTACAAAGTGGACAGGGTTTCTAGGGATAGGGCAACCTTTGGTTCCACTGTGCTCAAGAACGTTCTCCTGTGAGTTCCTCAGGATCATGGAGCTAGGGACGCTACCCATGTGTAAGAACAAAGGCGAAATTGAACACTCTCACATATAGAAGTTATGTCCTTACCATAACGTTCCATGTGGAGTGTTCATCTCGCCTTTGTTCTTACACTCCCACCCTTCCCACCCTTAGGAA